>NC_086119.1:46270035-46570035 GCF_963921235.1 Mobula hypostoma | reverse complement strand
TGACTTGTCTCTATTGTCCTGTATGGGCAAGGATTCTGGAGGTTCACCATTAAGTAGAGGAATCATTCCTTAAACAAAGTCCCTGTATTCTAACCCCATCAAACATAGTCTGTTTAGTCCCGTTAGATCTTTGAACGTCATTAAGCACAGGTCAGGGAATCTACCACAGAATTAATACCCCTGTTTAATTCTCAGACTGTGCTGGGTTAACTGATGTTGAATGAATACAGTAACTGACCCAGTGGCTAGATAACTCAGGGACAACAATCATCTACCTCAGGAAATGGAACCTTATTTGGATTCCTCTTACCACTGCTTCCAGCTCTAAATTATGTGTGGGGATATTATGGCGTGAACATTATCAGGTTCAACTCTAGTCACATGATAAACAGCTTGGGCTGACACTGTCGAAATTTACACACAAGGCTGCCATACACAAATAAAAGAAAAGCATACAGAGGAATTGCTTACATTTTCACTAACCACACAGCTCAGAGGAAATTTTCCCTCGCATTAGTAGCTTAAGTGATGTAAACAAACTGACTAAATGACTAACGGCTGAAAATAGCAACAGGGTCATGGACGGCAATTAATCCTCACTCACTGAACTGTACAGCAAACCAACCATTTGTCATTATTTAAATGACAATCTAGTTTAATCATGTTTAATGCCTTAGTCCATGGGGCTCAGCTTTGAGAGTGGCTGGCACCAGTTCAAGCTAACAAGCTGAGTAAAGGAAAAAGGAAGTGCTTTGTTGAAAACTAGAGTTGGAAGTCATTGTGGAGATCTTGAAACTTGTTGAAACTATGGCCAAGTATGGCTACAGCCATCAGCTAGTCTATCAGATGCTTCAGTGGACAGCTGGACAGATGAAGTAGAGAGAAGGAGAGGGTTCCTCCAGCTCCACATGTACAGGAAGTCCTCCAGGGTGATGCTAATGTGGCCGTGGAAGAAGATAGTCAAAGTCCTTACATATATGGTCAAGGTCAACAAATAAACAAAGTTCAAAGCAAATCTATTATCAAAGTACATATATGTCACTATCTACTACCCTGTGATTCGTTTCCTTGCAGGCATTCACAGTAGAAACAAAGAATCACAATAGAATCAACATAAAACTACTCACAAAGACGGACAAATAACCAAAGTGCAAAAGACAACAAATTGTGCAAATTCAAAAATAAAACCAAAACGATAATAAATAATATTGAGAACATAATCGGTAGAGTCGTTGAAAGGTTGTGGAAAGAGTTCAATGTTGGGGTGAGTAAAATTATCTGGTCTGGTTCAGAAGTTTGATGGTTGAGAGGTTATAACTGTCCCTGAACAATGGTGAAGTTCCTGTACTTCCTTCCTGATGGCAGCCGTGAGGAGAGAGCATGTCCTGAACGGTGGATGCTGCTTTCTTGTGGCAGTGCTCCTTGTAGGTGTGCTCAGTAGAGAGGAGGGCTTCACCTGTGATGGACTGAGCTCTGTCCACTCCTTTTATTGACTGTTCCATTCATGGACAATAGAGTTTCCATACCAGTCCATGACGTAAACAAGTTCAAGTCAAGTTTAACTATCATTCAACCATACATGAATGCCCATGAGTATAGCCAAACGAAACCATGTTACTCCAGGGTGAAGATGCAAAACACAGTACCAACAGTCATACACAGCACATAGCACATAAGATAGCCATAACACAAAAAAATTCAAGTCTAAGTCCGTGAATATTGGAGCAGTCTGCGGTCAAACACAATACACCTCGTTTTCTACTAAGCAAACACTGGAGGGCAGCACCAAAGCTGCCAGCATGAATGCCACGCCACACTGCCTCCAGCAGTGACTCTAACATCTCTCTTCTTGATGGAGCAAACAGGCAACATGCCAGCTTGAGGCCTAGTCCTTACAACACCCAGTCGATATACTCTCCACCTATAACATTTTGTCAAAGTTTTAGATGACATGCCGAATCTTTGCAAACTTCTAAGAAAGTAGAGGCTTTTTGCCATGCCCTTTTGTAATAGCACTTAAGTGCTGACCCAGGACAGATCCTCTGAAATGACATCGCTGAGGAATTTAAAGTTACTGACCCTCTGGTGAGGACAAGTTCATGGAACTCTGGTTTCCTCCTCTTGTCGTCAATAATCAGCTCTTTGGTTTGCCTGATATTGAGTGAGGGGCTGCTGTTGTTGGCACCATTCAGCCAGATTTTTGATCTCCCTTCTACATGCTGATCCATCACCACCCTTGTTTCGGCCCACAGCAGTGGTGTCATCAGCAAGCTTAAATATGGTATTGGAGCTGTACTTACATAGTCATAAGTATAAAGAGTGTGGAGCACGGGGCTAAGTATGTAGTATGTAGATTTGTGGTGAACCTGTGCTGGAGGTGAGTTTGGAACAGATGTTGCTGCCCATTTGAACCGAATGGGGTCTGCAAGTGAGGAACAGTCTAACGCTGACAATTCCTTCTCTACCACAGATGCTGCTCGACCTGTTGAATTCTTCCAGCAGATTGCTTGTTGCTCAAAATTCCAGCTTTTGCAGTTGTGTCTCAACAAATACATTTACAGATCACATCTCCTTTATTGATACATTAAACACTGTTCAATGAAGCATACCTATATTACTCACCCCCTAACCATCTCCATCAGTTAGGATGTGGACCCAACAATCAAATGCCTTATCACCTCCTCACCTTCTTGCAGCAAACATTCAACACACAAGGAATGCAGACAGGCTAAACAATAAATGATTTGGCTAAATACCACAGATGGAACATCATCAAAAAATGAGGCAACCCATTTTGGGGGGGGGGAAAAGCAGAGAAGTTTTTTTAAATACTGAAAAATTTAAAATTGTGTGTTCACAGGGAGATGGAGGTCCCTTACAGAAATCACAAGCTTAACGTGGCGGTACCGCAACCAATTAGGACAGGAACGTTGGGAGAAATATCTGAGTGGGAGAAATATCTTAGAACTTAGAGCCAAACTAAGATTTCACTTGGAATACTGTTTAAGTCTGGTTTCCCTACTTAGAGAAGGATATACTTGTAAAAGAGGGAGTGCAGTGAAGTTTCGACAGATTGAGCTGGGCTTGTCATAAGAGGAAAGATTAAGCAGACTGGACCTATACTCTAGTAGAATTCCAAAGAGGGTGAGCTGATTGAAACACAATACTCACTCAGTCAGGGCTTGACAGGACAACAAGGATACTGTTTCCTTTGTTGACAGGAGTGGCTGGTACCAGAAGTCACAGTCTCAAAGAGGGGTTAGCCATTTAGGATTTAGACGAGAAATTTTGGTTTTTCCATCCAGAGGAGTCTATCACTGGAATTCTTTATCCTATGTGTATGTGTGAGATAGAGTTTGCAGCCAGTGTACTTTCTTTGCATTCTTCCTGACATTCAGCATTCTTTGGTCACCAAAGCTCCAATTTTTGTGAGCAACAAGACTTGGATGATTTTTGTGAGCAAGACAAGGATGTGATGCTGAGGCTTTAAAAGACCCTAAGACCACAAGATATAGGAGCAGAAGTAGGCCATTCGGCCCATCGAGTCTGCTCCGCCATTCAATCATGGGCTGATCCAAATCTTCCAGTCATTCCCATTCCCCTGCCTTCACCCCACACCCTTTGATGCCCTGGCTAACCAATAACCTATCTCTGCCTCAAAGACACTCAATGACTTGGCCTCCAAAGTTACACGTGGCAACAAATTCCACAGATTTACCACCCTCTGACTAAAGTAATTTCTCCACACCTCAGTTCTAAAAGGACATCCTTCAATCCTGAAGTCATGCCCTCTTATCCTAGAATCCCCTACCATGGGAAATAACTTTGCCAGATCTAATCTGTTCAGGCCTTTTAACATTCAGAGTGTTTCTATGAGAACCCCCTCATTCTCCTGAACTCCAGAGAATACAGACCAAGAGCTGCCAGATGTTCCTCATACTGTAACCCTTTCTTTCCTGGAATCATCCTTGTGAATCTTCTCCGAACCCTCTCCAATGTCAATATATCCTTTCCAAAATAAGGAGCCCAGACCTGCACACAGTACTCCAAATGTGGTCTCACGAGTGCCTTATAGAGCCTCAACATCACATCCCTGCTCTTATATTCTATACCTCTAGAAATGAATGCCAACATTGCATTCGCCTTCTTCACAACCGACTCAACCTGCAAGTTAACCTTTAGGGTATCTTGCACAAGAATTCCCAAGTCCCTTTACATCTCTGCATTTTGAATTTTCCCCCATCTAAATAATAGTCTGCCCATTGATTTCTTCCACCAAAGTGCATGACCATACACTTTCCAACATTTTCCAAACCATAAGGCACAGGTGAGGCCTCACCTTGAGTATTGTGAACAGTTTTGGGCCCCTCATCTTGGAAAAGATGTGTTGGCATTGGAGAAGGTCCAGAGGAGGTTCACAAGGATGATTCCAGGAATGAAAGGGTTATGATATGAGGAATGTTTGATGGCGCTGGGTCTGTACTCACTGGAATTCAGAAGGAAGGTGGGGGGGGGTGGGGGAACTGATTGAAACCTTTTGAATGATGAAAAGCCTAGACAAAGTAGATGTGGAAAGGATGATGCCCATGGTGGGAGAGTCTCGGACAAGCAGGCACAGCCTCAGGATAGAGGGGTGCCCTTCCAAAACACAGATGCAGAAAAAGTTCTTTAGCCAAGGGGTGATGAATTTGTGGAATTTGTTGCCACATGTAGTCGTGGAGGCCAGGTCGTTGAGTGCATTTAAGGCAGAGATTGATAGGTTCTTGATTGGACATGGCATCAAAGGTTACAGGGAGAAGGCTGGGAACTGGGATTGAGGAAATAGAAAAGAAGGATCAGCCATGATTGAATGGCAGAGCAGACTCAATGGGCCGGATGGCCTAATTCTGCTCCTATGTCTTATATTAGGGCATCATTCAAAACCAAAAACTAAACAAATTACTCCACTAGCCTAATGGCTTCTTTAAATTGAACAGGTTTAGAACCTTCTTGTTGCTGAATATTGGATCCATAGTGCATATTTAATAACTGGTGATCCAGGATTTAAAAGCATCTTTGAAGTTCAAATTACCAGTGCTACAACAATACAGGCCACCCCGGGATACAAGTATCCAAGAGCTTCTATGATATTAAATTCAAAAGTCTGACAAACATACATATATTTGTTCGTACATATGACAGAACTGTTTTTTCCTCTCTCTCCATTTTTACTAATTGTTTATCAGTCTTTTGATTTCTGTGCCATTCATTATAGTACTGTGGAGGTATGGTTTCCACGGAGTGACTTTTTCGACTTACACAATCAACATATGGCCCAATGTTAAAACAGAACCCATTTGCTACTCTGGCATGGCCTGTGCTGTCTTACAGCGGCTGATACTGCAATATACCTGCCATGCTGCCATCCTTCACAATATGACAGACAACAAAAGAATGTGCTACAAAGTCACATGGACATGCATCACCCAGCAGTTATGTACTGTTCTTATAAATTTTGTAAGAGTGTAGACACGTGGCAAAAGAATCACAGTGGAGTTGATGTGAGGTGGGATTAATCTGCCAGGATCCAGCAATGAATCAAATGTCTCCCTTCTGTGTCATAATCCATAATTAAGCAAATTCAATCCAAACTGGTACCTGTAGCATCCAAACAGACATCATGGACCCAAATTTAATTGGTTTTGGAAGAAGTGATCACAAAAATGAAATGCTCAATAAAAATTAAAATTGATCAGAAGAAGAAGAGTTTAACATTTTATAGCTGATTTTAACCTTTACAGAACTTTGAACCATGAAAAAATACTGATACCTTGTATGTAAAGGGGAAACATTGGTATTACTGGAAATTTTAAATATTAACATAACATTTCTGAAGCATCAGGTCATGTGGGAAATGTGGAGACAGAAACAGAATTGAACCTTACATCAAATTTTTTTTTTAAATGCTGCAGATGTAAAAGGTTTTAATAATATAGAAGAGACTGCAGATGCTATAAATCTGGAACAACAGACAAAAATGCTGGAGGAACCCAGGTCAGGCAGCATTTATGGAGAGAAATAAACATTTATCAGACTCATCAGGGCTGGAAAGAAGGAAGCGGAAGGTAGGAGGAGGGGAGAAGCATGAGTAAACAGGAAAGTTGTCTGTCAGATTCCATCTTGTTCATCCCTTTGCTTCTTCTATCCATCACCTTACAGCTTCTCACATCATTCCCACTTCCAACCTTCCCCCCTACTATCTACCCATTTCCTGCCATTACATGCATTCACCCATTATCTGCCAACAGTTCTCAATCCCCACATTCAACAACCACCATCAAGAGCAAGTTCATCCATTACTGATAAAAATTGGAACTGGAATTTCTGTTGCACATTCCAGCCATTTTTGATGGCCGTGCAGACCTTAGACAGTGTGGGGTCTTTTCCGGTTTCCCTTTAACACCATCTCTGCTGTTTCAGAGATTTTTGATTTGCATTAGGAAGATGTCAAGAGGAGTGTCCTGCTTTGTAAATTTCCTTTTCCAAGGTTAAATGGGAGAATTCATCAGGATGTCTATGATTAGTTGTCCTCTTAAATTCAATCTTCTAATTGTGTCCTTCAAGGAACACAGCCCACCTCTGCATTCAGCTGTCAGTGAAATACCACTCTGTGGTTTGAAACGCACACTAGTGGCTCACGATCAGTAATGAGGATAGACTCTCTCCCAGACAAGTACTGGGTGAAACGTTTTACACAGCACACCAGACTCCAGGCCCCTTCGTCAATCTGTGCGTAACTTTTCTCTGCAGCGATAAGGGACAGTAATGCAAGGCTTGGAGAGTTCACTTCCATCACTCATTACATGTGACATGACTAGCTATAACATAAAGTGAGGCTTCACAGGCAAGCTTCACTGGATGATGTGGATCATAATGTGTGAGTACAGTGTCCGACATCACGATTTCCATTGCCTTCTGGAAGGTCACATCACACAGCTTTGTCCATTGCTATTTCTTCCTAATCTGTAGTAATGCGTTCAAGGGGTGGAGCACAGTACCCAGGTTAGGCAGGAATCTGTAATTGACAAATACTAAAAAGGACCGTTACTCTGACACGTCCTTTGGCCTTGGGGCATCCAACCGCTAGGATTTTCGCAGCATACTTGTGTAATTCTTGTGTGTCAATGGGGTGACTACAGTAAGTGATGCTTGGTTTAATTCACACTGTTGTGCTGTGTTCTGAGTCTGTAATCTTCTAATCTTTTTTAATACTTTTGATATTTTGGAGATGCTACTCCAAATATAACTTACTATAGTATTTAAAGCCCTTTGTAAGTGTTTATCACGGGAAACACTTTGGAGTCTTCTTCCATCTCCATTTGTAGGTAGGCCTCAGCCAAGTCCACTTTGCTGCAGTGTTTCCCTCCAGAAAGGTTTGCAAAGATATCCTTTATCCTGTGCAGAGGGTACAGGCCCATCCTCCCTGACTACTGGGACCACTGGTGTTGCCCATTGTCTCCACTCAACCTTCAAAAGAAGTCCTTCAGCCTCCATGAAATCTAGCTCACTGGCTATTTATCATGAATGGTATAAGGAACCAAAGACTTTATAAAACCTGGGTGTGGCATTTTTATTTAGCACAATGATCCCTTGAGTTTCCCAATACAATCCTTGAACACTGCTGAGGCACCATCCAGTACCTTTCTTAATTTGCTTCCAAACTGACTATTACAGAAGATGTAGCATGCAAATTGCAGGTAGATCTCCACTGAAGCCACTCACAAGCCCACAATGCTAGCCCTTCTATTTTTACCACTTGCGAGTCTAATGTGGCTTGTTGGTTGTTGTATTTCACTGTTGCCAATGCTATTCCCACAGGAGTTATCTTTTCTTCAGTAATAGGTTGGATATCTGCAGGCTTCAGTTCAGCATCTTTGAAATACCAGTCAAGATTCTATTTTAATTAATTTGCCATTCACTTGTGGTGAAACTCATTGATTGCCTGTTGATAGCTTTGACATTGTAAATCTCAAGGCTACTGCGACCTATGTCATCATCAAATTTTTCATCAACAGCATGCAGATTAGTGCTCCTTTTGAAATTGCAACTTCACTTTATCATTTTTTCTTCTGTGCAGTCGATTTATTGCCCTCTAGACATGATCTGTGTATGCGTCCCACTTTGTTGCATTTTCTGCCAGTTTCATCATTAAACCTACATCAGGCTAGTGTTTGTGAGCTCCTGCCACAACAGTGGCACAATTTGTTCAGCCAGGCTGGTTTCTGCTTAGATGTTGATATTTTGCTCACGCTCACCTTCATTCCTGACTGCAACTCAATTGAGTCTCTGGCTACTGTTTCCATTAATACAGCGATTTCAACTGCCTTTCAATGTGAGTTGTGCATCAGTTAGCCCATCATTGAACTGAACAGTTCTTCAGCTCAGCCATGTATACTGAAATGGACTCTGCTTCCTTTTGGTTCCACTTACGAAACTAATGCAATCAGCAATCAGTAATGGTTTTGGTTCCAAGTATTCCTGCACTAGAGCACAGAACATTACAGCACAGTACAGGCCCTTCGGCCCATGATGTTGTACTGACCTTTTAACCTACTCTAAAATCAATCTAACCTTCAATTTTCCAACATCCATGTGCCAATGTAAGAGTCTCTTAAATGCCCCTAATGAATCTGCCTCTACCACAACCCCTGTAAGTTCCACACACTTACCACTCTCTGGGTATAAAACTTAGCTCTTACATCCCCTCTATACTTTCTTCCAATCATATTAAAATTATGCACTCTCATCTCAACTACTTCCATTCTGGGGAAAAAAAAATCTCTGGCAGTCCACTATCTATGCCTCTCATCATCTTGTACAGCTCTATCACGTCACTCCTCATCCTCACTCACTCGGGGGGGGGGTGGTAAACAGCTCACTCAAACTATCTTCGTAAGACAGGCTCTCTAATTCAGGCAGTATCCTGGTAAGTCTCCTCTGACCCTCTCTAAAGCTTCCTCATTTTTCCTGTAATCAGACGATCAGAACTGAACACAGTATTCCAACAACCATTTCTTGAATTACCATAAACTTGTCTCGGTGTTTTCTTTTTGCACAAAGGTATTGCCTTGCACATTTCTTTTTCCGCTGTATGGTTTAATTTATATTCTGTGTGATACGTGAATCTACCATACATGCTAACATGCAGACAGGTTTTTCATTGTACTTTTACCTCACTTGTTCCTGTCCATATGACAATAAACTTAACATGACTAAACTTGTTGCTCATCCCTGACGAGAGCCAGAGTCATAAAACACTACAGCACAGCAACAGGCCCTTCAGCCCATCTAGTCCATGCTGAACCATTGATCTGCCTAGTCCCATCGAACTGTACCCAGACCATAGCCCTCCCATCCATGTAACCATCCAAATTTCACTAAAGTGATAATATTGAACCTGCATTCATCACTTGCGCTGGCAGCTCACCACCCCCTCAAAAAATATGACTGTCTCTGCATATGCTACACTTTTTTTTTTAAACTCAGCCATTCCTCACTGTGCTTTTTTTTTAAGAAAACTAACATCTCAATACACTTCAACAGGTCGGAAGCCATCGCAGGTTTGTTTTAAAATTACCTTCTTGCCACTTATGTTTTGTAACTTCAAAACATTAAACTAATTTAAAAAGGAAAACTAGAGTGCTAAGAGATGCAAGTTTTAGTTCATGTTTCCTTTAAGCAAGGCACACAATATGGTAGCATCATAATATATGCAATTCATTTTTCTTTAAAACATATAACTGGTAATGAATTATTTAAACAAAGAATGCTTATTCAGCAACATTGCCAAGATTACTCAAATATTACTGCAATATTTAATACACAACTGGCACATATCCACTTGTTTAACCATACTTGGGGAAAAAAGGTGGACTTGTGAATGAGTTACCTTGTTGTTGCCTTGCTGCTGCTTGTGTGTGTGGGGGGCTTTGGGGGTCATTCATTTAACTGACATTCATTCTGTGGGGCACTCTTCTGTTTTCGTGGGTGTTTGCAAAGAAAAAGAATTTCAGGATGTATATCATAAACATTTCTCTGACATTAAATGTACCTATTGAAACCTACCTATTAAGATTGACGGGAGTGTGGGAAACCATGTATTAAACAAGGAGAGAAAACTGAAAGGTAGAAATGTCCTCTTTTATGATCAGTTGAGGTAGGCTTCAATTCAATAAAGTCAGTTCAAATTATGATTTTTTTAGTTTTGATACTCAGCTGCAGATATAACTTCCATAAATCTATATTGCTAAACTAAGGATTCTTTTTTACCAAATTGTATACCATTTCAAAAAACTATCCCACATTTTGTCAAAAGTGTCTGTAAAGTAAGGCTCTACTGCTCATAAAAAGACATTACATCCTCCTGACCACAACACACTTGAAAATTATAACCCACAGAAAAGTTGAACTACAGTGTTTATGGCTTGCATCAAATCCACAAATCGTCATGTTTACAGTGGACTTTATTGTAGAAGTATCTCTAGTTTTATGACAAACTAGCTCAAAAATATTCAAATTCCAGTCATTCGTTCAAATGGTAATAACAGATGCTGAAAACTGAAAGAAACAACTGACGAGGATTGTCATTAACCATCCTACCAGATATTAAAAAAAATATATCCCAAATTGTTTTAGCTCCAAAGGATTTCAAGTTCTTTCAACTGGAAGTTATACCAACACAAATTACAATGGATTAAATGAAGCAACAAGTCCAGTCAAAACATTTAAAAAATAATTATGATAGATGATGCAAAACTTAAGGCTCAAAAGCTGCTAGCGAATGAGGAGAGTGAATGGCATAGATTTGAGCTTTAGTTTCAAAGATGGTGAAGTCCTTCAGGCCAATGAAAAACACGGGGTAAAGGCACAATGAAGCCAAAGATCAAGATCTTGAAAGGCCGAAAGTCTATTTTTTTTTTAAATGACCTATGGAATGCCAGTGTATTTCCACATCGCAAAGTGTGAAAATAATGGGTGCTGATAATACCAACAAAATAGTCACAAAAAGGCTAAGATGGGGGAAGAAAGGAAAATATTGGAAATTCAGAGTTACTTTATTTGTGGAGTTGGAAACAGAGGATCCCCAAGCCTGTGATCACCATATCTCAGTGGAATTTCCCTTTTCAGAAAAAATGAATACATTTCCATAGAATATGCTAACCATACAATCATGTGGATACAGACCTTATTTACCGTTATTTATATATCTTGTATACAAAGAAGGAAATTCTCTTACATCTGAACAATAGTCTGTTTGACCTGAAATATAAACAGAAAATTCTGGGAAGACTCACTTGAAGAGGGACAAAAGATTAATCTTTCAACTGCATGACAGGTTGTTTTTCCAGAACATTGCTTTTATCTCCAATTTCTAGTGTACTATTACACTACTTTGCAATTTGCTTGATTTGATTCAATCTGTGCCAGACAAAAATGTAAATATTAATGGCTGGAAGGCCTAAAAATTCAGTAAAAACAATGCCTGCAAGATTCAGCTGCACTACAGGTTGTTTTGCACAATGGATATCGTTTTGCTTCCAATAGTTTCTGACCAGAACAAGCATGTAATTATAGTGAAAGCCAATGAGACTACCAGGAAGGACGTTATTACATGCAACATAATAGCAACCAGAAAGCATGCAGAGATGGCAGGGCAGAACATAAATCAGCATTTCCACGATTTAAACAATGTTAAATGATGTGCTGAGGATCAAAAGCTTAGGTGAAGTATTAACTAGGGATTCATTTGTCATTTCCAGTTTTCGTGACAGATTGCAAACTCTTCACAGGTACCTGAAGGTTGTATTACACATCTTCCTTAAGGAAGACTAGGAAATGGAAAAAAAGAGGTGAGAAAATACTGAGCAACACTGGGTGGAGAAAAACTTGTAGGATTTTCAGTGAACAATGTTGGTCTTTGTACCTTAATGAACAAAGGCACATCTTATAACTAAGAAGCAGTCATATTACATCTAATTTACCCGAGCTACAGTCCTCAACATACATATGAGCCAACCCTGTGTCAAAGGATTCTCTAACCATGTCCCACTATATTCTGACATGCCACTAAGCATCAGGACTATGCGGATTTACCATTGGTTATGGCTGAGAGTTGCAAGTTCCTCAGTGCAAATAGCACCAACAGCTTGCTCTGGTGTTATGAAAAGAAAGCACACTAGCACTTCGACTTTCCCAGAAGGCTAAGGAAATTCAGCAGTTCCCTAACAGCTCCAAGAGTTTTACAGATACACTATAGACAGTATTTTATCTGGATGCATCAGTTTCACATGGCAACTGTTCTGCACAAGACTGCAAAAACTTGCAGAGACATGTGAACACAGCCCAGTCCATCACCAAATAAACAGTCACCCCTGCACTTCACTGACTCTTTTATACTTTCCTCTACCTTGGGACAAACATTTCTGTCAAGCTATTTGTAACTGGATGGTATGGTGCAGATGTAATATGTCTTATTCCATTCATTTTCAGGAATGACAAACTATTCCACAACAAACTGTGATCCATTGTCACTGGCTAAGTATTCTGGAACACCGGTCCTTGAGAAGAGGCTTCTTAACACCAGTGTGCAAGGTGTAGTGGAGGCCATCGGAAACACTTCTAGTCACTTTGCAGCTCCATCCACTATGACCAAGAAATATGTCCCCGATGAATGGTTCTGCAACATCCACATTAATACCCTACCAGGGCAATGCAGGCCATTCCAAGGATGGAGAGACGCTGCTCTTGGCATCTTCTGGAAGTGTAGGCATTCCAAACAATGCATAGCAAGCTGCTTAATCTGCTATCTATCACAGGCCACCAGACAGCTTTTGACCACACCTAGATACCTGGAGGTACAGTAGCTCCAACACTTTCGATCTCAGCTTGGATGGTACAACAACTCTCAATCCCCACATAACACAACCTCTGTCCAGCGCAACTTCAACAGAACACTTGTGTAACCTTTGTGCGTCAATGGCATGACCACAGAAGTGATGCTTAAAGAATTCACACTTGTTGCGTCATGCTGAGCCCATAACCTTTTAATCGTTTTAACACTGCTTTGAGATTTTGGAGATGTTCCTTGTCATCCTCGCTAGTAACAATGAGGTCTTCCAGGCAACACTGAGTACCTGGACAGTATTGCAGCATCTAGTCCATAGCTTTCTGTCAGAGTGCAGGTCTAGATGCTACTCCAAAAATAAATATTATAGTGATAAAGCCACTTGTAAGTGTTTCTGGTGAGAAGTACTTTGGACTCATCTTCCATCCCCATCCATAGGTAGCCGCAGCTAAGTCCCCTGTGCTGGAGTTTTCCTCCAGAAATGTTTGCTAAATTACCCTCTATCCAGGATAGAGGATATTGATCTATTTTCAGTACCGGGTTGATGGTGACCTTAACATTCATCGCAGATCCTGACAGACCCTATCCTTCTTGGCTACCGAGACCACTGGCATTGTCCATGGGCTCCAACCAACCTTAGAAAGAATTCCTTCAGACTCCATGCAAACTAGCTCATTGGCTACTTTATCGGTACAACAAGTCAGATGGGCTTTGCAAAACTTCGGCGCAGCATTTCAATTTTGGGTGTAGAAATTTCCAATGCCACCTTTGAGCACTGCTGTGGTATCATCCAGTACCTTCCTCAAATCACTTTCAACTGCAGGGGATGTGGCATGCAAGTTGTGGATGGATCTCCACTCAAGTTGTAATTATCTCAGCCACTCAAGGCCCCACAATGCCGCCCTTCCTGTTCTTACCACATACATACCCAATGTGGCCCGTTGGTTGTTGTATTTCACTGTTGCGAATGTCATACCTATTGGAGTCATCTTTTCTTCAGTACAAGTTCTTAGTTTAATATCTGCAGGCTTCACTTCAAAATATTTGAAACACCATTCAAACTCATTTTGTGGAAGGACTGAAATAGCTGAGACATTGTCCAATTCCTTTTTAACTAATTTACAGTTTACTTCTGGTGTTAGCCATATTGCACGTCTATTGTTATTTTTCATCTTGTAAATCTCAAGGCTACTCAGTCCTGTGTCACTCTGAATGTCAATTTTTCATCTACAGCATGCAGATTAGTGCTCTCTTAGTGCTCAACTTGACTTTTTTTTTAATATATATCTTTTTCTGTTCCCTGTGCAGTCCATCTATTTTTGTCTGCCAGACATGCTCTTTGTATATGACCTACTTTGTTGCATTTTCTGCAAGTTTTGTCTTTAAACCTGAATTGGTCTGGTGCGTGTAAGCCCCTTCCACAACAATAACACAGTTTGTTCACCAGGCTGGTTTCTGTTTAGATGCTGCAATTTTGTTCACTCTTTCTTTCGTTCTTGATTGCAACTCTCAGTTACGTCGGTCTTCCGTTTCCATTGATACAGTGATTTCAACTGTTCTTTTAAATGAGAATTGTCCTTTAGTTTGGAGTCATCTTTGATGCTTTCTTGTAAGATTCCACAAACTTAACGATCTCAGTGCAACCTTGAGCCCACCACTGAAATGGCAATGCTAAGACATTTTCTTCGATTCAGCCACATAAGCTGTAAAGGCCTCCCCTTCCTTTTGATTCTACTTATGAAACCTAAAGCATTCTACAATGATAAGATCATAAAAGATAGCAATAGAATTAGGCCATTCAGCCCACTGAGCCTGCTCTGCCATCTCACAGCTTATGCATTTCCCTCTCAACCCCATTCTCCTGCTTTCTCCCCATAACCTTTCACACCCTGAGCAATCAAGAATTTATCAACCTGCCTTAAATGCACCCAGTGACTTGGCCTCCACAACCGCCTGTGGTAACAAATTTCATATTTTCACCACCCCTTGTCTAAAGAAATTCCTCAACTGTTTTAAGTGGACATTTTGAGGCTGGGCCCTCTGCTCTTAGACTCCCCTACCAAAGGAAATAGCCTCTTTACTTCCACTGTGTTCAGGGCTTTCAACATGTTATGTTTCAAAGAGAACCCCTCCCCCTATTCTTCAAAATCCAGTGAGCACAGGCTGTATGCCTTCAAACACTCCTCAAATGATAACCCTTTCATTCCCAGAATCATTCTTGTGAACCTCCTCTGAACCCACTCCAATACCAACCACATCCTTTCTTAAAGGAGTGCAGTTGCCATTACTGAGGGATGGTGTTCCCAGTGTTCTAAAGGAGGTAGCTGAAATGACTGTGCAGGTATTCGTAATGATCTTTCAAGAATCAATAGACTCTGGCATGGTTCCAGACGACTGGAAAATTGCAAATGTTACTCCAAGAAGGGATGGAGGCATATGAAAGGAAATTATAGGCCAGTTAGCCTGACCTCAATGGGTGAGATGATGTTGGAGTCAGTTGTTAAAGTAGTAGTTTTGGGGTACTTGGAGCCACATGACAAAATAGACTAAAGTCAGTATAGTTTCCTCAAGGGAAAACCTTGCCTGGCACATATGTTGGAATTCTTTGAAGAAATAACGAACAGGATAGACAAAGGAGAATCAGTGGATGTCTAGTTTGACACCTCCCTTTACCCCAAAGCTAAGTCAGAGAAGTCATCAAAAAAGCAATGTCAGGTCTGAACGGAATTCCTTACAAGTTCTACAAAAACTGCCCTCGTGTTAAAGATCCTGTGGAAGCTGAGAACTGCGTGGAAAAATGAGTGCATCCCAGAGTGGCAAAGAACTATGGCAGTATTCATCCCCAAAGAGCAGAACTCCAGTTCCATCAACCGCTTCAGGAGCGTAACATTGCTGAATGTCAAAGGGGAAAATCTTCTCTGTTGTGGCTAAGAGAATGACAAACTACCTGACGTGCAATGGATACATTGACACCAGCTGCCAGAAAACAGGAATTACAGGCTTCCCAGGATCTGTGAAGCATGCATCATTGATATGGGACCAGATCCAACGAGCCAAGCTTGAGAAAAGGGACCTACAATGTCATGTGGCTGGATCTTGTGAATGCCAATGGATCTATGCCTCACCAGTTCATCAACTTTGTGATGGAGTTCTTTTACATTCCTGACTGCATTAGAGGCCTGTTTTCCAATTACTTCAGCGACCTCCAGGTGGGCTTCTCTTTGAGACTTTACAGCAGGGTGGCAGCAGCTCAAAGTCAGCGTTGCTTTCTCTCATCCTGTTTGTGGCAGCCTTCGAGATAACCCTTACTGGAGCAAGGCAGGTGTTGGAGGGATAAGCCTACAGTCAGAATAGAGGATTCCTCCACTAAGAAGCTACATGGATGATGTCACAAGCATTCTTCAGGTAGCTACATGCACAAGATGGCTGCTGAAGAGGCTAGATGAGGTAGTGATACCGGCAACGATGAAGATCAAGCCCTCCAAGGCATAAAGCCAATCCCTCTGAAAAGGGGTCGGAAGTGACATCATTTTTGTTGTAGGGTGAGAGGAAATCCCATTGTTGGTCAGGTAGCCCATCCAAAGCCTTGGGAGGCAGTAGATCACAGAGCTCTCTGAGAGGCAGATGGGAAAAGTAGCACAGAAAGAGCTCACAGATGGCCTGACCAGAACCAACTACCTTGAAAGTATAAAGTGTGGTGCTACCAGTTCACACTGTACCAAACGGCAATGTGGCTCCTGAAAAAGTGTAAAATTCCCTCATCAACAGCTAGTAGGTTGGATGGGATAGCCACATTGTGCATCTGGAAATGGCTGGGGCTGCCTCAGTGTTTCTCAGACACTGGCCTCTTCAGGAACATGTTGCAGCTGCCACTGAGATATATCAGCCTGGAGTACAGGCAGGAGAAAAGCCGAATGATCACTGAGCTGAGTGAGTTCACCGACCCACTGGTGAGGAGTGCCAATGCCCCGATCCATACCAGCTGCAAATGGACAGCTCAAGCTGAAGTAGACCAGGCTATCAGCAGGCTGCAGCACCAAGAGGTTGTCAGCAGAGTCTGGGCTGGACGTGCAGGGAAAAAGAAAAGCCACGGTGGTAGAGGAGGAGACAAGGACAGAGCAGGCACGTTACAGGGTGAAGGCAGTGGCACAGGGCTGCCAGGGAAGCTGGACAACATAGGAGGGCACCATCAAGAGGTCATTCAGCTGATCTGACCTGTGGAAGCTCCCACGAGCCAGACTCCGTTTCCTCATCAGGGCAACCTATGACCCCTTACCATGCCCCCAAAATCTTCACCAGTTGTTCAGCCCTCGATGTGATACCAATGCCAACCTCCAATACATCCAGGCAGGATGCATGACTGCGCTGTCCCAAGGGTGTTACAGATGGCAACACAACCAGATCATAAAGGAGCTTATTGTACCCACCCAAGAGCTTCTTCAGGGCACCTCTCCATAGGTAAGGAGTGGAACACAAGGGCAAATCTCAGCAGAAGCTATATTTCCCCATGGAAATCACCAGCAACCATCTCCACTCAGACATAGTACCGGGTTCACTGCCGCCAAGACAGTCCTCATTATTGAGTTAACAATCTCGCAGGAGGAAGGAGTGAAGGTTGCCCATGAGCAGAAAAGGGTGAAGTACTCAAACCTGGCAGCTGAGTGCAAGGAAGCTGGCTGGAGGATCATCACCTACCCTGTGGAGGGAGGATGCCAGGGCATTGTTGGAGCATCGAAGACAAGGTTACTCCATGATATGGCAGTGACTGAAGTCAGTCTCGGGCCCACCAGAGAGTTGGCTGAAGAGGCAGAAAGGGCAGCCTTTTGTTGTGGCTGAGGAGGAAGGACAGGAATTGAGGGAATGACTAACTCCAATGAAAGCTGCAGGAGGTGGCAGGGAGATGTCCCTGCCACTGCTTTGCCACCAGATATATCAGGGTTAAGGGAGCAAAACATCAATGAGCAGTGGTCCCCAGCTGATGACCCCGCAGTTGACCCAAGGACAATGTCGGAGGTGCGGCAGGCAGCAATGCCAAGCAGGAAACGTGTTCCTGCAAATCTCATTGGCAAGCAAGATTAAGGAGAATCCAAAAACTTTTATTCCCTAAGAATAGTTATAAGCCAAAGTTTGTGAACCCTTTGCAATTACCTGGTTTTCTGCATTACTCATAAAATGTGGTCTGATCTTCATCTAAATCACAATAATAGACAAACACAATATACCTAAACTAATAACACACAAACAATTGTACTTTTCTTGTCTTTATTGAACACATTGTTTAAATCACAGTCAGGCTGGAAAAAGTAAGTGAACCCTTATATTTAATAACTGGTAGGGCCTCCTTTACCAGTAATAAGTTCCACCAAACATTTCCTGTAGCTACTAGACTTACACAACCGTGAGGAGAAATTTTAGACCATTCCTCCATACAAAACTATTCCAGTTCATCAATATTTCTGGGATACCTTGCATGAACAGCCCTCTTCAGTCATGCCAAAGCATCTCAATTGGGGTAAGGTCTGGACTCTGACTTGGCCATTCCAAAACATGAATTTTCTTCTTTTTAAACTGTTCTGTTGGTGATTTACTCTTGTGTTTCAGATCACTGTCTTATTGCATCATCCATCTTCTATTAAGCTTCAGCTGATGGTCTGCTATGCTGACATTCTGCTGTAAAATGTTTTGATCGAATTTTGAATTTATTGTTCCCTCAATGATTGTAAACTGTCCAGGCCCTGGGGCAGCAAAGCAGCCCCAAACCATGATGCTCCTTCCACCATTCTTCACAGTTGGGATGAGGTTTTGGTGTTGGTATGTATTGCCCTTTGTCGTCCAAACATAGTGGCGTGCATTTCTGCCAAAAAATTCAAATTTATTTCATCTGTCCACAGAACACGGTCTCAGAAGCATTGTGGCTTTTTGCAAACTTGAGATATGCAGCAATGTTTTTTTTGGAGAGCAGTGGTTTCTGTGGTGTCCTTCCATGAACACCATTCTTGGTCAGTGTTTTTCTTCTGGTGGACACGTGAACAGAGACTTTACCAAGTTTTAGAGATTTCTGCAGGTCTTTTGCTGTTACCCTTGGGTTCTTTTTCACTACCTTCAGCAATCCACGTTGTGCTCTTGGTGTGATCTTTGCAAGAATACCAACTTTTATGGAGAGTAGCAACAGTACTGAATTTACTGCAAAAAGTGAGGGAAGTGCAAGACAGATATATTCTAAATAAGAAGAAATTTTTGAATGGAAGTAGGACACTACCATGGCTGACAAGTGAAGTCAGAGCCAAAGTAAAAGCAAAGTAAAAGGAAGCCAAAGCTAGTGAAAAGACAGGACTGGGAAGCTTTTAAAAACTTCTGCTCCTATATCTTATGGTCGTACTGAATTTGTAGAAAATTTCTCTTGCTGTGTATGCTGAACACTCAGGTCTTAGAAAAGCTTTTGTAGCCATTTCCAACTTCATGCTTCTCTACAATTCTTCCAAGGTCCTCTGAAAGTTGTGTATATATTATTGTGACTTAGCTGAAGATCAGACCACATTTTATGAATAATTAATGCCGAAAACCAGGTAATTGCAAAGGTTCACAAATCTTTTCTTGCAATTATACATTAAGAGCAAGAGACTAACTAGGGAAATCAACACACATTAGGATGAATAAATCCCCAGGCCCAGATAGGATCTATCCCAGTAGCCTCCAATACCAGACAGTGATGCAGCCTGTCAGAATGTTCTCCACAGTACATCTGTAAAGCTTGAGTGTTTCAGGTGCCAAACCAAACCTCCTCAAACTCCTAATGAAATATAGCTGCTGTCTTGCCTTCTTTATAACTGCATCGATAAATCAGGACCAGATTAGATCCTCAGAGATCTTGACACCCAGGAACTTGAAATTGCCCACTCTCTCCACTTCTGATTTCTCTACAAAGATTGGTTCGTGTTCCTTCATTCTATCCTTCCTGAAGTCCACAAACAGCTCTTTGGTCTTACTGATGTTGAGTACAAGGTTGTTGCTGTGACACCACTCAACTTGCTGGTATATCTCACTCCTGTACGCCCTCTCATCTCCATTCAAGGTTCTGCCAACAATGTTATATTATCAGCAAATTTATAGATGGCATTTGAGCTATATTAGCCCCACAGTCATGGGTATAGAGAGAATAGAGCAGTGGGCTAAACACACATCCCCCTGGTGTATCAGTGTTGATTGTCAACAATGTGGAGATTTTATTTCAAATCCGCACAGATTGTGGTCTTCCGGTTAGGAAGTCAAGGATCTAATTGCAGAGGGAAGTACAGAGGTCAAATCTGGAATATAATGAGCAGTTTTATTTAGAAATATAGCATGGAACGGGACCTTCTGGCCCAGTGAGCCGCACCACCCACCAATTTAACCCTCGCCTAATCACAGGATCATTTACAATGACCAATTAACCAGTACATCTTTGGACTGTTGGAGGAACTGGAGCACCCAGAGAAAACCCACCAGCTAACAGGGAGAACGTACAAACTCCTTACAGAGAGCAGCAGGGACTGAATCCAGGTCCTTGGCACTGTAATAGTGCTACGGTACTATGCCACCCCTCAGGTGGTCACTCAGCTCATCTCATCTGTACTGGTCGAAAATGAGCTACCTGCCCTAATTCAACCCTCCATTGCTTGATCTGCACTTCAGGGTTCTGCTAGTATACGATCGAGCACTTCTTAGTTATGTCTCTCTTACCACCTTCAGGCAGTAAGAGTCAAGGTTTGGTGTTGACTCTTGATTCCTCTGTTTAGAGAAATTCTGCTTTCTCTTGGTCAACAGTATGATATAATATTGCATCAACCTCCTCAGTTCCCAATAATATAATCCCAGTCTTACTTCAGAGCTAACGTTTTTCCCCAAAGGTGGTAACACTTCATTGATCAAAATTTTTACTCCACTGCTATCATCTTTCATGTAATGTCTTGACCTGTACTCAAGCAAACGGAAGAAATACAAGGTAGGAATATTATAAATAGTTGTTTACTTTTAAGCTGCTACTTCAAAATTAAGCTATCATTATGAACATGGGGCCATAGCTGGAGACTGGTTAAGGGGAGATTTCAGACTAACATCAGGAAGATTTCTTTACACAGTGAGTTGTGGACATATGGAACAAACTACATAGTTGTGTAGTTGAGAGTAGAACCTTAGAGACTTTCAAATCTAAACTCGATAGTTGTTTCAACACACTATGTGAATAGGAATTTGGCAAGCTTTGTCGGGCCAAATAGCCTGTTCTTGTCAAAAACATTCTAATGCTCTATTTCCAAAATAAACTTCTTGCTCTTGATTTCTACGCCTTACCTTGCTAGGGCAGTTTCTCTGTATGCTTCTTCAACCTCTTTCTGTACATACTGTATCTACTAAATATTTCTGAATGAATACTTAAGGTCTTTCTGTTCCTCCATATTTGTCAGCATTTTCCCATTTGTTTATCATTCCATGTCTTTTTATACTTTCCCAAAGCACCATCTCATTTTCTGTCATTTATTACTCTACTTCTTGCTACAGAATCCAGTTTGCATTCAATTTACCACTCTCGCTCAGATCTCCTGGGCTTCTGCATTTGACCATAAGGCATAGGAGAATTAAGCCATTTGGCCCATTGAGTCTGCTCAGCTATTCCATCTTGGCTGACTTATTTTTCCTCTTAACCCCATTCTCTTGCCTCCCCATAACCTTTTATGTCTTTACAAATTATGAACCCATCAATCTCTGCTTTAAATATACCCAATGACTTAGCCTCTACGTCCTTCTGTAGCAATGAATTCCACAGATTCACCATCCTCTGGCTAAAGAAATTCCTCATCTCTGTTCTAAAAGGATGCCCTTCTATCCCGAGAAGGCCCTCTGGTCTTTGACTCTCCCACTATTGGAAACATCTTTTCCACATCCGCTCTGTCTAGGGCTTTCAATATTCATTAGGTTTCAACGAGATCCCCCTACCCCCCCAAAATTCTTCAGAACTCCAGCAAGTACGGGCCCAGAGCCAAATACTCTTCATATGTTAACCCTTTCATTAGTGGGATCATTCTCATAAATCTCCTCAGGATTCTCTCAATGCCAGAACATCCTTTCTTAGATATCGGTTCGTGTGATGCTATTACTGCTTGGGATGTACAGGAATTTAATTCCGGTGACATCTGTAGGAATTTGCACATTCTCCCCGTGACCACATGGGTTTCCTCTGGGTGCTCTGGTTTCCTCCCACAATCCAAAGGTGTACTGGTTTGTAGGTTAAACAGTTATTGTAAATTGTGCTGATATTAGGCTAGTACTGGATAGGTGGGCAGTTGGAGGTGCAGCCTTTTGGGCTGGAAGGACCCGTACGGAGCTGTATTAATAAATAAAATAAAATCAGCAATTCTAGGTTGCTACAATAAACATAATTAAGGTGAATGACAAGGCTCAAACATAAATCCAACTGAAATTAAAATTGCAGCAGTGAAGTGCAATGAAATATTAAAATACTTATCACAAAGTTATTTCCATTAATAACTTATATTTCAGTGGTTTATTGTTTGAAGTACTGTAAAGGATGAGCATGAAGTAGCTACACTCACTCAGGATGAAGTAAGGCAACATTTCTGAATAGACAATCTTTCTCAAGGAAGCAGCTGGATTGAAATGTTAATAAACGCAACTTGCATCAGAAGAAAAATTAGTTTCTGACAATTATTGACTGAAAAAAGGAAGGCAACTGACAGGAAATATTGCAGCTGCAAGATTTCAAGCCTCATAGGTTTCCCAACTGTTTTAAAATCTTGAAGGAAAACACATTATTAAAATAAAGATCAAATCTGCATTTTGGTACCCTTTCCAAATCCCTCCTTCCCTGCCCCCACCCCCTCAAAATGATTTATAGACATTTAAGTAATGAAAATCACTGTTTTAATATAGAAAACATAGCCAATTTGGACCCATCTGTGTGGTAATAACTAGACAGATGGCTTTAAGGTGTTGAGTCAGGAATAGTATCTGAAATAATACTTAAACCACCCAATGCCCTTTGCTGTCAGTCATCTGTCTCAGAGGTGCAGATGTCCAATTTTTTTTTGAAAAGGCATAATTAAATCCACAATTGGAGCCACAAGCGAGAACAATTGCATCAACTAAATTATTTTAAATTCGTGTTTTTTTTTAAAAAGTCTGCTGCTGTCATTTACTATTATAACAGTGATACCATCTCAGCTTGTCACCCATGTTGCTGCCAAGTGGCTGTTTGCAAGTGTAAAATGCAAGAATTCTTATCAGGGGTCACCCTGAGCAGCTGGGTAACAGAGGACTCTGGTCTGCTCACTGTGACACATATCAAACGTTGCTGGGATATCAACCGGATGAAAGAAGCACTTTGATTGGAATAGGGAGGGATTGCAATCCAGGGTCCCAACACCACTACACAGGTCCTCTGTGTAATGGTACCGTAAACATTTGAAGTACACATTGTCCAAAGAGGCCTCATGAGTGGCACTGGTGCTTTGTACCTAGAATGGGTTAATTGGATGACACAAATGTATATACACTGGACACCAAGTGACTAGGTCCCGTGTAACATCCTCTCAAAAGCATTATGGGTGAAGTACTTAGAGGAAACACTAGTGACTTTTTAAGTCGTCACTTTTTATTGTCATTTCAACCATAACTGCTGGTACAGTACACAGTAAAAACGAGACAATGTTTTTCAGGACCCTGATGCTACATGAACAATACAAATACTGAACTGAACTACGTAAAACAACACAAAACTATACTGGACTACAGACCTACCCAGGACTGCATAAAGTGCACAAAACAGTGCAGGCATTACAATAAATAATAAACAAGTCAACAGGCACAGTAGAGGGCAGTAGGTTGGTGGCAGTCCAGGCGCTGGGTATTGAGGAGTCTGATGGCTTGGGGGAAGAAACTGTTACATAGTCTGGTCGTGAGAGCCCGAATACTTTGGTGCCTTTTGCCAGATGGCAGGAGGGAGAAGAGTTTGTATGAGGGGTGTGTGGGGTCCTTCACAACGCTGTTTGCTTTACGGATGCAGCGTGTGGTGTAAATGTCTGTAATGGCAGGAAGAGAGACCCTGATGATCTTCTCAGCTGACCTCACTATCCACTGCAGGGTCCTGCGATCCAAGATGGTGCAATTCCCGAACCAGACAGTGATGCAGCTGCTCAGGATGCTCTCGATACAGCCTCTGCAGAATGTGGTGAGAATGGGGGGGGGGGGGTGGAGATGGACTTTACTCAGTCTTCACAGAAAGTAGAGACGCTGCTGGGCTTTCTTTGCTATGGAGCTGGTGTTGAGGGACTAGGTGAGATTCTCTGCCAGGTGAACACCAAGAAATTTGGTGCTCTTAACGATCTCCACGGAGGAGTCAATGTTCAACGGAGAGTGGTCGTTCCGTGTCCTCTTGAAGTCAACAACCATCTCTTCTGTTTTGTTCACACTCAGAGACAGGTTGTTGGCTCTGCACCAGTCCGTTAGCCGCTGCACTTATGACTCATCGTTCTTGCTGATGAGACCCACCACGGTTCTGTCATCAGCGAACTTGATGATATCACAAAGTATTAACTGTCAAGACAGCGCCAGTGAACAATGCAATCAATGGAGATGTCCTTCAGACAGTTCACAAAACTACTTCTTTCAAATATGATTCTATTACTGAGCTGTGTGCGACTGGAACCTGTGATTTACATTTTGATGGTGTGTTTTTGGACCGATTGAGCTATCTGGTGCTTTGCTGTCTCTGAGGGAGTTTGTTGAGGTTTGGAGCAGGGTGCATGGCCTGGAAGCCAAGAGGGTTGGAGCCCATGATCGACTCCATCTCTCGACGATCTTGCCGATTACAGTGTTGAGCGAGACAAATCAACAAGGATGAGAGCAGTAGGCAAGCGAGAAGATGGTGGCGCGACGGCAGCGTGCGCGGCCTCTCTGGTGATGAATATCTGTTATTGGTCAAGTAGGGGACCGTGCACAATTCTGATTTGATGGAGACAGACGTGAGTGCATAGCAGAACATCTGGAAAACTTCTGAAATGACTGCTTTGCTACCACTGCTACTGTGTGGTAACGGGAATCTCTGGAGCTGTAGGCCTCGAAATCCTCGGCTTTGTGTGTTTCAGCGGCCGGGGAGAGGTCGAAGGCGCTCAGGAGGCTGTATCGGAGAGGCTGCTCGGAAGCTCGGAGTTTTTGGACGAATGGACTCAGGGTCGGCTGTGGTCGGCTGCTTCCAAGGTATCGGCAAGTTGACGGTGCCTGGAGGTTTATGGCAGGGAGTTTCTCCCTTTTGCCGCCGCTATCGGGGACTCAGGAGTTGATTGACTTGGGGACTTCGAGACTTTTTTTTTACTGTGCCTATGGACTGTTCTTCATCAAATTATGGTATTGCTTGCACTGCTGTAACTATATGTTATAATTGTGTGGTTTTGTCAGTGTTAGTCTTTGGTCTGTCTTGTTTTCTGTGATATCACTCCGGAGAAACATTGTATCATTTCTTAATGCATGTATGCATTTCTAAATGACAATATTTTACTGTGCCTATGGACTGTTCTTCATCAAATTATGGTATTGCTTGCACTGCTGTAACTATATGTTATAATTGTGTGGTTTTGTCAGTGTTAGTCTTTGGTCTGTCTTGTTTTCTGTGATATCACTCCGGAGAAACATTGTATCATTTCTTAATGCATGTATGCATTTCTAAATGACAATAAAAGAGGACTGAGTGTTCTCATAATCTAAAAAAAGCAAGTGTTCAGTGCTGTCTGCCTGTGTTGACTAGTCTCCCTCTCCCTTGCTGCTGCTGGGGGAAGGTGCTGGAGGCTTGGGTCTGGGGCAAGGTTTGACATCCAGGACATGCATTCTTCTCATTACTACCATCAGGGAGGTGGTACAGGAGCCTGAAGACACGCGCTCAATTTAAGAAAGCACTTCTTCCTCTCAGCCATCAGATTTCTGAACAGTCCATGAGGCCATAAACACTATATAGCTATTTCTCTTCTGCGCTATTTTTAAATACAACTTAGTTATTTTTCTTGCTGTACTGCTGTCACAAAACAAATTTCACAATACATCAGTGATAATAAACTGGACTCTGATTCTCAAGTCTGGAAATAGGCAATGCTGCCCACTCTCCTTGTTTACCTGTTGCACTGAACACTTTGCCAAACCGATCAGGACGAACCTGGGTGTGAGGGGCATTAACAGTTCAAGACAGCAGTGACACTCACACCAGAGTGTTCTGCTCAGACCCACGATCAGTCTGGAGATTGATCAGCATCTGCAGTCCACATGAACTGACCCAAGGGGCCAGAGTCACTTGCACTATGAGTGAGGCTACGTTGTGGCCCAATTGATCCTCTGTGACTTTCAGCGCGAGGTCCAACTACCTGAACATGTGAGGGGGGGGTGGGTGGAGAAGAAGAAAAATAAATAAATTGGGCTTAGAGGAATCAGGACACATGGCTAGAAATGGATAGACAAGATTAAATAAAGTGGGAACAAGGGATTACTATTCTTTCAATAGGAGGCAAGAACCTGGTCACCAGGTGCAAGGTGTGGGTCTGGCCTACACCTGCTTCTGTGCCAAGCCATCTTTAATCTCATCTGGAAATCCAGAGTGCAATACATCTGTTGGGTTATAATGAACAACCCTTCAAAGAAAGGGTGGGGGAAAACATACCCAGCTGGGCTCACTTCCTTTTTACATGGCTGCATCGAGCTATGTGAAGAACCAAGGTACTCAAACATCCAATGGCACTAATGTTCTACCTATCCCTGGATTTGAAAATTGGGCCTCGCCTTACTACACCATATTCCATTCAGGTGAACCTTGCTACATCGCCTGTCCCTCAGAAAAACTTTCAACAAAAAAAAACCTTTAACCACAAATCCATCAGGCAGTAGTTAGCTTAAAATGCTCTGCAGGAGATGGACACAATCAATTCTATGAGATGCTTTCCCAAGCAGGATGCCTTGTTGCCAGAACTCTCAGATAAGCACAAAGACCTCTCTTGGCTGGCAGTGAGACGGAGCCCTCCTTGTCAAATTCTTCCTGTGTAGTCAGAATCTCTCGCTCACCACATGCTGCCTACAAGGTATCTGTGGCGATGACAGGGCCAGTCATCCAGGACTATGTGTTTGTCAAAGCCTGAAACAAAAAAAGATGCAGTGGCCCTTGACAAGGTTCACCCGAAGCAGTTGTGTTACAGAGGACTCTAATCTAATTGCTGCTCCAGGACTGATGCACATTCACACAAACATCAACTGCTGCAGGAAGACCATCAACTTGATAAAAGATTAACTTTGGTCTGCCCAACCTTGTAAGTTTTGCTGTGGAAGATGTCCACAGATGAATGCAGCAAGCTGGCACATGTTGCACATGCTGAGAGATGCACAGAAGCTTGGTGTAGACACCACAAAGGCTTAGTGGGGATGTACCACAGTCGAAGACCCGGCTGCCACTAGACACTGAGGGGCTGGGCCCTGCCTAGCAGCCTCTCGAATGTTTCAAGAATGTATTGCTTGAGGAGGAAGTATGAGTGGCATCAATGCTTTGCAAGAGAATACAATGATCTGATGGTTAAATGAATGTACTGAAAGACCTGCCCTGGTATCATGAATAAAGTACGCTTATGAACTAAAGCTACAAATTTAAGCAAATAGGGTTTGTCCTGTATTTTGACTGTTGGCTTGTACCTCTGAATTATCTCGCACTAAAAATAACATTTTTGTTAAGAGTGACTTAAACTACAGCTAAACCAAAAAAGTAGAATTTCATTACACAGCAGTATGCTAATTGCATCTTTACAATTACACTAAAAACTGAATTCTAATAAAAATCACCTCGTCTCAAACTTTGTGAAGACTGCCAGCTTCAAATGAGGAAATTGTAAAGTTACTGTTAGCCACTTGTGACTTTTTTTACAAACTGACTCCAGAATTAGACATTTGCAGTCAGAACTGGACCACAAAGTTACAGATTTGCCACCAAAGCAAAATACTGAACCTGAAAATCTTAAAACAAAATTGAAAGGGGTGCAAATACTCAGTAGGTATGGTAGCATTTCTAGAGACTGAAACAAAAAGAGTTAACATTTTTTAATGAAAGGTCATCAAGCTGTAAGATCAACTCTTTGTCCAATTTAAAGTTCAAGCTCTTTGTTCTAGGATAATGTTATCTGGCATCTAAATAGGAAAGAATTTTTAACCGTAGTGGTTTTGAAATTCTTGGGAACACATCGGGTTGATTCATTGTACATATTTGAAAAATTCATAGAAAAAGCATATTGTACAATTATGCTCAATTCCATTATGATTAACTTAAACTTGTTAACTAAATAAGCACAAGTATCTTTAGCCTACAATGTGCATGATTGACTGTAGGTTTCCTACTAAAGTCTGTGATAGCCACACCCAAGTCAGCAAACCTGCCCAACCTGTTGAGTAGATCGCACATTGTATTATTTTAATTCTAAATTGGTTTCTGGATGCTCTTGAATGTCAACGTGTCTAAGATCTGCTGTCAGATTCTTGTAGAGGGGAAGTTTAAGACTCCTAATGCCCATCACAGGAAGCCCTCAATGCTGAAGACTGACCTGGCTACTTAGTGCAAATTACCACCACAACAGCTCACAACTGACCTCATTTCTGCACATCTCTTAGCAACAACTATATTTGATGCTTCTCAATTATATTGGCTGTCTGCTTCAGAAATATGTAGTGTTTACATCTCACTTATTCACTGTATTCTGGATAGGCTCCACAATCTGTCTAGTTTCTATCAAGAAATCTTAAGGAATCTAACGGGTTTACATGCAATATCCACAAACAATGAAACCTTCCTTAAAACGAACATAGACCTTACCCTTTACTAAACTTGGGTGGTGTCTGGAGAGCATTTTGAGATTTAAAAAAAAACAAGGCAAACATGGTTACATAATGAAAACCATGTTAGTTGAGCACTTCATTTTCAGGGATCCTAACCTTCACAACATTTCACATCCAAAGGGTCTTCAGTGACCAATCATGACAAATACATGTTTAACAGCCTAGTTCACAAATTAAGCAAAGGAGCATTATTGCAATGTTGTCGGGCACAGTAGACTTTAATCACCAGACCACAAGACTATACAATATAGGAGCAGAATTAGGCCATCGCGTTTGATCCACCATTTCATGATCTATTCATATGGAGTCATTCATGATGACAGATGACGTAATAGCCACAGCTCTACACACCATCCTTACACACCCGAAGAGGGATGCTTATGTGAGAATGCTGTGAAGCTCAGAGACCTCGGCCTTCACCCTGCCTTGTGCAGCTGGATCCTGGACTTCTTGTCAGATTGCCAGCAGGAGGTAAGAATGGGCTCCCTCACCTCTGCCCCTCAACACAGGAGGCCCCCAGTGCTGTGTCCTAAGCCCCCTCCTTTACTCTCTGTGCACCCATGACTGTCACCACCCACAGCTCCAATCTGCTAATAAAATTTGCAGGTGATACTACATTGATTGGCCTCATCTCAAAAAATAACAAGGCAGCCTACAGAGAAGAAGTCATCACCCTGACACAGTGGTGTCAAGGAAACAACCTTTCCTTCAATGTTGCAAAAACAAAGGAGCTGGTTGTGGACTACAGAAGGAACAGAGACAGGCTCACCCCTATAGACATCACTGAATGTGGGGTGAGAGGGTGAACAGCTTCAAGTTTCTTGGTATATACATCACCAAGGATCTCACGGTCTGTGCATGCTGGCTGTCTGGTGGAAAATAAAGCACAACAGCACCTCTTTCACCTTAGACACACACACACAGGAGGGAAAGGAACAGTCAATGCATAGGGTTGAGATCTCTCGTAAGGACTGGAAACAAAGGGGCAGAAGCTGGAATAAAGGGGTGAGTGAAGGGGAGAAGCACAAGCTAGTGGGCGACAGGTGAATCCAGATTTTTTTTGGGGGGGTGGGGGGAGTGAGAATTATGTGAGAAGCTGAGGGGTGATAGGTGGAAGAGGCAAAGGGCTGAAAAAGATGGAATCTAATAGGAGAAGATAGTAGACCAAGGAATAAAGACAAGGAGGTGGGAAACCGGGGGGAGGAAGGAGTGAGTGATGGACAGGTAGAAGAAAATGAAATAGCAAAGGGACTAATGTGATAAAGGGAAAACCTGGGGGGTGGACATGGGGGAAAGAAACAAAGGGGAATCTCCTACATGTTCCTCCCTAGAGGAACTAAAGACAAGTTGCAACAGGTGCACTCCCAGTTAAGTGCTGGAAGCACGAGTCAACATTTTCAGGAAACGGGAAAAGTGGTGAAATAATATTGGTTCCATCAGCTACAAGACCAAATCTGCTGGGAATAACCACATACACAGCAGTGTAATGAATACTTAGAAAAGGTGGGGTGGGAAGAAAGAGGCAAATATGCCATTCAAACATTCTCACAGCTTACTAAATCTTCTGGAATCAAAAACATTTCTTTTTTCCCCCTCACCTTCAATTACTGACTGAGCCATATTGCATTTGATCATATTTTGCTAACTACTTTGTGCCACATACTTTCTTTCAAACTGAAAGAAATGACTCCTGCTTCCAGAACAACACACAAAACACTGGAAGAGCTCTGCAGGTCAGGAGCATCTAGAAATAAATAAACAGTCTACATTTTGGGCTGAAAACCTTCATCAGCACTGGAAAGAAAGGAGTAAGGTACCAGCCAAATCACTGACAAGTTGCATATACCAACAAATTGGCTTGTAAAAGCCCAATCAACTTCTAACAAGCCATTTTATGCAGTAGGTTTAAATTAGAACAACTGTCCACATGCATTTCCAGGATACTTAGCAATACTTAATAGGTTATAGCAGAGTTCCGTTCCTGTGAGGTGTCAGTAACCTGTACAGCTCGCAGGTCAGAAATACACTTCAAATCAAGTTCCCATGCAAGAAAAGATACTTGCAACCCACGGCAGCTGGCAAATCCATCCAGTGGTCTTTCAAATGCTTGTTCCTACGTACGGGCTGTACATTACTCTAGAGAAGACCTGAAGTAGATTGCAGGATTAGGGGGAGAAAGCTGGGGCACCAGACTAAATTGCCAGATAATAAGCAGAATTTCTGTTAATAAGCTTAATAAGCAGAATATCTGTTTAGATGTCAGTTTGGAGAAATGTAAGGAAAACGATCTTGGTGCACTTCTGTTAAAGGTGAAGAGATGGGAGATGTGCTAGCCATTCCTTTGCAAATGGCAAGGCCTTTGGCAGCCATTACACAACACTGGGCCAGCTTCCACAGCTTGCCTAATTCAATTTGTGTACGGGTACAAGCTTATGTTAAGAGGAAGCTGAAATTACATAACCAAAATTCCCATCTCTCTCTCTCTCTCACCTTCTGAAAATGACCTTCCTCACTGCTCTTTTCCCTTCTGGAGGTAGTAATAGTGCAAACTCGATTTCTTACATCACTTGTACTCTTTGGATCTTCTTTTTACAATCCCTTTTATTCAAATACCTGACTTTTGCTTTAAGTTTGAGATTACAAAGGTAGCTCAACTGAACCTCCTTTAAGTGGCAGTTTGCAAGAACAAATGGCTGCTTTGTGTTTGACCAAAGATCTATCAAAGACCCCACCATCTGGGCCATGCCACATTCTCACAGCTACCATTAGGCAGCAGAGACAGAAGTCTGAAGTCCCAGTTTCAAAATCAGCTACTTCCCTTCAACCATTCTAGTGGCACAACCTTAATCACTATCACAGTAATAGCAACACTATGACCACTTTGACTTTACACCACAACAGAGTTTGTTTTTGTTCTAATTGTGTTCTTTCTTGTAAACACAGAACAGCACAGCACAGTACAGGGCCTTTGGCCAATGACATGCTGACCTTTTAACCAACTCCAAGATCTAACCCTTCACTCCCACAAAGCCCTCTGTTTATCATTAAGCCATGTGCTTACTCTCTGAAGTGACCCTAATGCATCTGCCTTGACTACCAGCGTCAGCAGTGCATTCCACATGCCCAGCAGTGTTCAAAAACCTACCTCTGACTTTCCCCCCATACTTTCTTTCAATCATTCTAAAATTATGTCCTCTCTTATTAGTCATTTCCACCTGAGAAAGACATCATCTACCAAATCATCTCTCACCCTCCTTCACTCCAAAAAGAGCCCTAGCTCGCTCAGCCTTTTCTCATAAAATGTGCTCTAATCCAATCTCCTCTGCATCCTCTCTAAAACATCCACATCCACCTGTTATGAGGCAACCAGAACTGAAGACAATATTGTGGTCCAACCAGGCTTTTATTGAGCTACAACAGTACTTTGTGGCTCTTGGACTTAATCCTCTGACTAATAAATGGCAACATACCATATACTTTATTAAACACCCCATTAACTTGCACCTCAAGTTTCAGGAATCTATGGACAAGGACCCCAAGACCCTTCTGTTCCTCTACACTGCTAAAAATCCTGCCGATAACCCTATAAACTGCCTTCAAGTTTCAGCTTCCAAAAGGAGGCCACTGTAGCAAACCAGTTAGCACAATAATAGCCCAGGGCACTGGAGTTCCATTTCGATACCGTCTGTCAAAGTTGGATTGTCATTCCCAATGAGTGCTCCAGCTTCCTCCCGCAGTCCAAACACATACCAGCTAGTAAGTTAATTGGTCTTTGTAAATTGTCCTGTGATGCTGCTGGGGGGGGAGGGGGTGTTAAATAGGAGAGGTGCTAGGGGTGTTAAATAGGACGGGTGCTAGGGGTGTTAAATGGGGGGGGTGCTAGGGGTGTTAAATAGGGGGGGTGCTAGGGGTGTTAAATAGGGGGGGGTGCTAGGGGTGTTAAATAGGGGGGGTGTTAAATGGGGGGTGCTAGGGGTGTTAAATAGGGGGGGTGCTAGGGGTGTTAAATAGGGGGGGTGCTAGGGGTGTTAAATGGGGGGGTGTTAAATAGGAGAGGTGCTAGGGGTGTTAAATAGGACGGGTGCTAGGGGTGTTAAATGGGGGGGTGCTAGGGGTGCGGCTCATTGCACCAGAAGGACCTGTTCCATGCTGTATCTCTAAATAAGTTAAATAAAACGATTCATATCATACTTATCTGGATTGAACTCCAGCTGCCCACTTCTCAGCCCAGCTCTGTATCCCATCAATGTCTCTTGTAACTTACGGCAACCTTCTACACAATTTACATAATCAATCTTCATGTTATCTGTATACTCAGTAACCCACCCTTCCACTTCCTCATCCAAGTCATTTATAAAAATCACAAAGACCAGGAGTCCCAGAACAGATCCCTATAGACTACCAGTGGTCTTTGACCCCCAGGCAGAAACCACTACATATACTACCACCCTTTGCCTTCTGTGGGCAAGCTAATTCTAAATCCACACAGTCAAATTTTCCTGGATCCCATGCCTCCCGACTTTCTGAATGGACCTACCACGAGGAATTTTGTTGACACATTACTGAAGACCACATCTACTGCTCTACTTTCATCAATTTGTTTTGTCACTTCCACAAAGAATTCAATCAGGCTCTTGGGGCATGAGCTGCCCCTCACAACACAATATTGATAATACTTAATTTGATTATATATCTTCAAATGCTTATAAATCCTGTCTCTAAGAATTGTCTCCAATAGTTTGCCCACCACTGACATGAGACTCACCAGACTGTAATTCCCAGATTATTTTAATTAACTTTTCTTTAACAAAGGAACAACATTTGCCACTCTCCAATCATCTGGTACTACTCCTGTGACCAGTGAGCACACAAAGATCAATGCCAGGGAAGGCATAGCAGTCTCTTCCTGTATCATACCCCAGCTAGCCCCAGGGACCTAACTACCCTATTATTTTTCAGAAGCTGCAGCACATCCTCTTGCTGAACATAACATGTCCCAGCATATTGGCCTGTTCTACACTGTCCTCGCATTCATCAAGGTCACTCTTACTTGTGAATACTAAAGCAAAGTACTCACTAAAGATCTCCCTGCCTCCTCTGACTCCAGGCATGTGTTTCTTCCTTTATCCCTGATTGCTCTTACCATCACCCTACTCATCCTCCTGTTCTTCACATACATCTCAAGTCCCCTTCCAGCTCTCCTAAGTCCCTTCTTAAACTCCTTCCTAGCTCTCTTACAACTCTCAAGAGCCCTCTCTGACCCTTTTTTTCCGTGTATATTTTGTTTAATTTATGATTTTTTTTTGTGAATGCTGCTCAGTCGATGTTATCTGCATGTAATGCCGCTGCAGAAAAGTTTTCATGTACTTGTGCATGACAATAAACTCAATTTGGACATTGAGAACCAAGTACAATGGACAGTGTGCAAATTCATCATTGATCATATTTAAATATTATTATTTGTAAGTATTTTCCACAAAAAAATAAATTGCTTTAAATTCTCCTCCACATGGTACAATTCCATTGATAAAGTCTTCACTGTTTATGGTTCAAGAAAATCATAAAGACATAACATTTCCAAACAGGTCTAGAGGCCACATTTTCACAAGTGACACTGTTGGTGGCAACCAAGGTTTCTGTAGCAGAAGATTTTTAATGTAGTTAGGCAATGACCTTCGAGACACTGCTCCACTACGATCTCTCTTAGCTAATGCGCCACAAGTTGATGATTAACACTACTCCACCACATCTTTAGGGAGAGCTAAACTTCTTAGCAATTCTTTGCATCTCTCTCTCTCTCTCTCTCTCTCTCTCAAAAGGAATCATGATTAATCACCTGATATCAATATCTAGAAATCATTGGCTGCTAGGAGATGGATTGACCTTTTCAGATTAAATTACTACTGCCAAGTAGATTTTGGATGAAATGTCAAAAAAAAAAGACCACTCTTGGATGCAAGAAGTATGTGAACAGAGTTCACCCAGCACCCTGGAAAAGATTTATTCTTCATTATCATTTGTAAAAACCACATTGTGCATTAATTAACTCATTATAGAAATAAGTACATTTTAAAAGTGATGAACAGGTTGTAAAGCATTTTAGGTTACCTCAGAATTTGAGCAAACCTTTTTTGCTCAACAGACACTAATTGCAAGAACTTGTACAACAAAATCAATATTTTTTCTACCTGTGTTAAACTTTGCCAGGCTAATAAAAGGACAGAAATTGTTCGATATTCAAGCTGTACAAGCTGGATTTTTTAATGTAGTGGTTACTGAAAATTCCACAAATTAATGGTTCACTTGCCAAATTCCCTTGTATCTGAAGCACACACTAGATTAAAACAGATGAAAGCTTAATTTCACACATTACTCTCAGATTATAAATGACAGAAGTGAGGTGGGCTGTGGGTTGAGTTGCAGCCAGACTAACTGCATGAAAAACAATACAGAATTTCTGGCAACAAAGACGATGATGTGGCATGCTGGATGCAACCGGATAGTTTCATTGGCTTCTGACTGATTAAGCCTACTCAGTGAGGGGCCAATGGGAGTTAACATTACTAGTCCAAGGTCACACCTTATGTGGTCACACGGAGGGATTAAAGCTGCATCGATAATGATTTAGACGGGTTAAGTGAATGGATGGGTCATGGTTTATAGAATATGACAAATTGTAGTGGTGCATTGTATTTTTTTGTTAAATGATGAATACTGAATGGTTCTGGTGATCTGGGTGTCTTTGTACAGAAATCAATGAAATTAACTATTTGTTTATTGAGCTACAGCACAGAATAGGCCCTTCCGGTCCTTTGAGCCATGCCACCCAGCAATCCCGATTTAACCCTCACATAATCACAGGACAACTTACAATGACCGATTAACCTACCAATCGGAGGAAACCAGAGCACCCGGAGGAAACCCACACGGTCAGACGGAGAACGTACAAACTCCTTACAGGCAGCAGCTGGAATTTAAGTGTGTTGGTTTTCATCACAAGATGAGGACACAGGGATTGAGGATCCAACAGGAGGTGCTGTAACTGAAGATATACTTACAATAAAGGGCATACAAAGGTTTAGCAAGCTGTTAGTTGGGATGGCAGGTTTGTTATGTGGAGAAATGTAGCAGGCTGGGCCCATATGCTACGAAAGCAAGCAACATGAGAAGTGATCTCATGAAACAACAGCATTCTTACAACAGGGCTTGGCAGGAGAAATACAGGGATGATATTTTCCCGGTTCGGTTGGTCACAATAACAAAATTAGAGGTCAACCATTAAGGATACATACACATACACACACACACACACACACACACACACCCCCACCCCCAGAAGGCATTTCATCACTGAATTTTTTCACTTCAGGCCTGGAAGGCTGTTGCTATGTTCAAAGCAGGAACTGATTGATTTTTAGATATCAACAGTAATCAAGAAAAATGGGATTAGCATATTTTGTTCTCTCATTAAAACGGTATAATTTATGTTTTTTTCCTTGGGAATACTAATTCTAATGATGCTATGTGCCTGCAGTGTTGCTGCAAGTAAGCCTTTCACTGCACCAAATACCTGCAGGCGTATTTGTGCATTCAGTACCCACATAGGCCCTTCCGTTCAACAGGTCAAGAGTAACTGTGTTGCTCAGACAGCTAGTCCCATTGCCCTCGAAACCCTCCTAACCACATAATCATCCAAATAACTTGTAAATACTGCTAATGCGGCATCATTTCTGATAGCTCATTCCAAATACACACCATTCTTTGTGTGAAGCCATCGCCCCTGGTGTCTCTATTAAAAGTCTCACCTCTGATCTTAAACCCATGCCTTCTTGCTTTTAGCTCCCCTCCCTGAAAAAGACAATATGCTTTCACCTCACATCAAAGTTGCTGGCGAACGCAGCAGGCCAGGCAGCATCTCTAGGAAGAGGTACAGTCGACATTTCAGGCCGAGACCCTTCGTCAGGACTAACTGAAGGAAGAGTTAGTAAGAGATTTGAAAGTGAGAGGGGGAGGGGGAGATCCAAAATGATAGGAGAAGACAGGAGGGGGAGAGATGGAGCCAAGAGCTGGACAGGTGATTGGCAAAGGGGATATGAGAGGATCATGGGACAGAAGGTCCGGGAAGAAAGACAAGGGGCGGGGGACCCAGAGGATGGGCAAGGGGTATATTCAGAGGGGCAGAGGGAGAAAAAGGAGAGTGAGAGAAAGAATGTGTGTATAAAAATAAATAACAGATGGGGTACGAGGGGGAGGTGGGGCATTAGCGGAAGTTAGAGAAGTTGATGGTCATGCCATCAGCTTGGAGGCTACCCAGACGGAATATAAGATGTTGTTCCTCCAACCTGAGTGTGGATTCATCTTTACAGTAGAGGAGGCCATGGATAGACATGTCAGAATGGGAATGGGATGTGGAATTAAAATGTGTGGCCACTGGGAGATCCTGCTTTCTCTGGCAGACAGAGCGTAGGTGTTCAGCAAAGCGGTGTCCCAGTCTGCATCGGGTCTCGCCAATATATAGATCTCATGTGTCCATCAAAGATCCTCACCACCCAGGCCATGCTCTTTTCTCACTACTGCCCTTAGGTAGAATGTACAAGAGCCTGAGGACTCGCACCACCAGGTTCAAGAACAGTTACTACCCTTCAACCATCAGGCTCTTGAACAAAAGAGGATAACTATACACATTTAAGGACTCTTACCTCGTTATTTCATGCTCATTATTTATTACTATTTATATTTGCAAGCTTGTTGTCCATTGATCCTGTTTACAGTTACTGCTCTATAGATTTGCTAAGTATGCCCGCAGAGAAAGAATCTCAGGGTTGTACGTGGTGACATGCATGTACTCTGATAATAAATTTTACTTTGAAATTTGAAGTGCAGCCTCACCAACATCTTATAGAACTGCAACATAACATGCCACTCCTATACTTAATGCCCTGACTGACAAAGTCTAGCTTGCCAACTGATTTCTTCACCATCCTATCTACATGTGACACCACTTTCAGCAAAATATGCACTTACACTCCTCGGTCTCTGGCTCCCCAGGGCTTACCATTCACTGCTCAAGTCCGACCCTGGTTTTACCATTGATGCAATACCTCACATTTATCTGTATTGAAATCCACTTTCCAATCCTCAGCCCACATACCAAGTTGATCACGACCCCCTGTAATTTTTCATAACCTTCTACACCTGAGCAAGTCTTAGACTATCTGCAATTTGGTTACCACGTTGACAAGTCTACAGCAGGTCTCACTGGCTCTCCATTCAGCTTTGGAGCACTCAGATAACAGCAAAACACATGTCAGGCTGTTGTTCATCTATTACAGCTTGGTGTTCCACACCATTATCCCCTCAATCCTACTCATCAAGCTTCAAAACCTGGGCCTTGCTCCCTCCCCTGTGTGACAGGATTCTCAATTTCCTTATCAGGAGATCACAGTCAATGCGAGTCGGTGATAATATCTTCTTGCTAACAATCAACACAAGCACAACTCAAAAATGCTTGCTTAGAGCGCTGCTCTACTCTCTCTATACTCAGGACCGTGTGGGTAGGCACAGCTCAAACACCATCTATAAATTCATTGATGACGTCACTGTTCTTGACAGAATCTCAGATGGCAACAAGGCGTACAGAAGTGAGGTAGGTCAGCTGGCTGAGTGGGTGTCATAACAACAACCTCGCTGTCAATGTCAGCAAAAGCAAGGAATCGATTGTGGACTTCAAGAAGGGGAAGTTGGGAGAAAGCATGCTAGTCTTCCTGTCAGTGCTGAAATGGTGCTGACTATTGACTTCAGGAGGAGGAAACCAGAGGTCCATGAGCCAGTCCTCATTGGTGAATCAGAGACAGAGAGGGTCAGCAACTTTAAATACCTTGGTGTTATTATTTCAGAGGACCTGCCCTGGGCCCAGCACACAAGTGCAATTATGAAGAAAGCACAGCAGTGCCTCTACTTCTTTAGGAGTTTACAAAGATTCAGCATAAGAGCTAAAAATTTGACAAACTTCTATAGATACGTAGTGGAGAGGATATTGATTGGCTGCATCTCAGCCTGGTATGGAAACACCAATGCCCTTGAACAGGGAAAAAATCCTACAAAAAGTAGTGGGTACGGCCTAGTCCATCATAAGCAAAGCCCTTCCCAACACTGAGCATATCTATACGGATTGTTTAACAAGAAAGCCACATCCATCATCAGGGACCCCCACCACACAGGTCATGCTCTCTTCTCACTGCTGCTATGAGGAGGGTGGTACAGGAGCCTCAGGACTCACACCACCAGGTTCAGTAACGATTATTACCCTCAACCATCAGGCTTCTGAGCCGAAGGGGATAACTTCAGTTGCGCTATCCTCAAATGACCCCACAACCTATGGAAGTTGCTGGTGAACGCAGCAGGCCAGGCAGCATCTCTAGGAAGAGGTGCAGTCGACATTTCAGGCCGAGACCCTTCGTCAGGACTCGGCCTGAAACGTCGACTGCACCTCTTCCTAGAGATGCTGCCTGGCCTGCTGTGTTCACCAGCAACTTTGATGTGTGTTGCTTGAATTTCCAGCATCTGCAGATTTCCTGTTGTCCACAACCTATGGGCTCACTTTCAACGGCTTATTTGACTGTCTTGGTGATACTGTTAATTTATTATTACTATCTCTTTTCGTATTTGCACAGATTATTGTCTTTTGCACATTGGTTGCATGGCCAATTGGTGCAGTCTTTCATTGATTCTATTCTAGTTACTGGATTTATTGAGTATTCCCACATGAAAATGAATCTCAGGGTTGTATATGGTGACATATATGTACTTCGGTAATAAATTTACTTTGAACTTGGAGCAAGTTTCCTGCTTCTTCAGACTGACCAAAGTGAAAATGTATCATAGTTCCCTTACAAGGCTAGAGTCATGAGATTGATCAAGAACATCAAGATCAAAGCAACTTTCATCAGTTTCATCACTTTCATCAAAGTGGAGGATCAACATGGATAAATTCCTTCTGTATATGTGAATTAACCACAGCTCGGAACACACTACATTTCTCTCAGGTCCCAGTTGTCAAAAGGCAAGAATAAATCTCATTACCATTAAGACAGAACCACTTGAGAGGCTGCAGACTTTAACTCATTTAAAAGAAAAAACAGATTAACAGTTTGGTTTTTAATAAAGTTTGAAATGTTATTGTCATCAGCCAACATGAGAGATACTATTGCAAATGGAATAAGGCTAAAAATTATTGACCTATAATTGTGCTACAACACATCAGATAAAATCATTCTTTACACAGGGTTTATCTGACTAGACGAGGAAAAAGTTATCTCTGGCTAGATTATTGATACCGACACTTTTAATGCACATTTATGCTCTTCTAAATAAAGTATTTCCACTCATATTTTAAGGCAGAATTTCTAGAGGGCTCACTGCCGAGAAAGAGCATTTTAACACATCATCCAACTGCCAGTAAACAACATTCACATGGTAAACAAAGCCCGTCACAAACAATGTAAACATATACCACACGTTCTGCCTTCCAATACTTACTCATCCCTCTGGTAACACACCTTCCCTCATCACAATATGACTGCTCCCACATCACACCCTCATGCTCTACAAATATCCGCAATTGCTCTTCATCCCTGCACGGGGTGATCCCGTCTCCCTACAAGTCATAACTGTCTAATCTTCGAAGTATCTTCCCAACCCCATCTTCCTTTCACCCCAGAATGTCCAGTAAAGATTTCACTTCAGTCTCAAATGTTCTCGGCTATCGTCTGCCACCCTCAACCCCTCCCCACAATCGTCTGCCCCCCTCAACCCCTTCCCATCATCATCTCCCCCCTCCAACTGTAGCCTGCCCCTCCTCAGTTTCCTCCCCGAGCCGGAGCCCTGGTCCAGTCTGAGCAAGTTCCGGTGGCATCCGTGGATGATCCGGGCAGGGAGACGGTCTGGCTGGATGGAGCTGGTCCACGATCGATCACTCACTCACTCACCATGGCGAAGCCGGACAGCAGCGCTGAGGTCCGGCTCGACGCCTTAAGCTTGGCCCGGCTGAGGTAGAGCTTCCTCCAGGATAGCGCCTGCACCGAGTGATGGTTGGAGGACACCAGCTCCAGGTAGCTCCGCCGCACCCAGTCGCGGTAGTCAGCCGCCCCTCCTTCGGGCTCCGAGCAAGGAGGAGCAGGGGAGCCAGCCGGCGCTGACCGCTCGGAGCTCATCGCCACACCGGAGCGAGAGCTCGCCTCACACTGACCGCCACCGAGCCCGCGGACCGTTTATGTGTGACCCGCGGCCGCCAGAGGGAGCTGCTCCTCCGTCCCCGGGCTCCACCTGGGGAGGCTGCTCAGCCGCTGCACGGGCTGGGGATTCAACCAATCCCCGGGAGAGAGGGCAGCAGTTCACCCAATCACTGCGAGAGAAGGGATTCCGCCCATCACTGGGAGACCAATTGCTGGGAGCGAGAGCCTGGATTCAACCAATAATAGAGAGGAAAGAATCGCCGGGAGTGAGGGTTTCAACCAATCACCAGGAGGGTAGTGTTCTACTAATCATCGGAAGAGCAGGATTTCAGCCACTTCACCAGAAGGCATTAAACCAATCACTGTTTCATTGGAGGTGGGGGTAGGGGCTCTCATTCTTCATTGGGAGCAGAATATTCTGCTAATCACTGCTTGAAAGGGAAACCGGGCATGGCATTCAGCCAATCACTGCTTTATAAGGGAGTTGCAGGGCATTCAACCATACGATGCTTCACTAGGTAGTCAGCTAATTGTGCTTCATTAAGGTGGAGAGGCAACCAATCAATGTTTCACAGCAGGGAGGATGTGGTTGCCACTTGGCCAATCACGACTTCACTAGGGAGAGTACCCAGTCAATCACTGTCACCATCTGGGGCTGGGATGTTGGGTTGCATTGTGGTTTGGGTTGGAGTGAGGGTTAAGTAACAAGTTAGAGACCATTGATTGGTGGCAGGGATCAATATGATGATCAACAAGTGTCTAGTCTGTTGGGAAGGGTTGGGATTATTACATCATCAGGACCTAGGAACTAGTTTCGCAAGTATCTCACAATGGTGACAGTAGAAGACAAGAAGGTACAATCTAGACCTCTCAAGCCTGCTTTGCCATTTAATAGGATTGTTCCCTTAACTTGCACATGCCTATTTTTCTCAACCTTTCATCCCTTGGTTATTAAGTATCACTACTCCCACCTTATTAAATATACAGATGTTCTGTGCCCTCCTCTCCTTGTGGAAGGCAGCTTCACATGTCTCTGAGAGGAAGTGTTTTGCCTCACCTGTAAATTAACGATCCCCTTTTAGATTAGATTAGATTAGATTCAATTTTATTGTCATTGTGCCAAGTACAGATACAAAGCCAATGAAATGCATTTAGCATCTGACCAGAAATGCAAAGAATTGTGTTATTTACAAAATAGCTGCGAATAAAAAAAGTTATTTTTTTATTCGCATAGTTATTCGCATTCGTACAATACGGATGCAATACTGCTTAACGCTGTGATGAGAGGTTCAGCCTCAGGGAAGAAGCTCTTCCTGTGCCTGCTGGTGCGGGAGCGGAGGCTCCTGTAGCGCCTACCGGATGGGAGGAGAGTAAGAAGTCCATGGTTAGGGTGAGATGCATCCCTGATAATGCTTTTCGCCCTGCCCAGGCAACATTTATGGTAGATGTTCTCAATGGTGGGCAATTGGGTGCCGATAATCCGCTGGGCAGTTTTCACCACATGCTGGAGTGCTTTGCAATCCGATACAGGACAATTGTCATACCACACTGAGATGCAGTTGGTGAGTACGCTCAACAGTAACCCTCAGTTTTAGTTTTTCTCACAAGGAAATATCTTTCTCAATTCACTTTATCATAATCCCTCAGGATCTTAAAATTTCAATCAAGGCCCACTTATTGCAGTGGATATATGCCCAACCTCCACATCTGAGACAATCTGGCCATTTGAGCCGTTAATCTAATGAACCTTCAATGAAGTGTACTTATGTTTTCAGAGGATGACCTGCAAAATGAAGGTTTTCACTGTATCTCTGTACATGTGACAACAATAAACCAATTCTAATGTCAACATATTAAGATTTTTCATTGGTAGTTAGTATGAAGGTCAAATATAGAGGAGGCAGTTCAGTAACTTACAGTGCTTCTAATGAGCTGGATTCTTATTTAGAAAGGCCCTGTTTAAACCAAATGAGCAGCCCTATTAAACCTGATTGGACCATGATTGCCCAATGACAGACATGCTAGGAACTAAAATTTCTCATTTCTGCCAGCAACACTCTTACACGGAAACAACACCAATAAAATTTCCTTTGCAAAGAGTAGATGATCTACATAGCCACACTTTAGTTAGGACAATTTGTTCTCTAGAGTATTTATGAACGAATTGATTTGCCAGAATTTATCACTGACACATTGTGTACTGGAAACATTGATACTTCTGCATGTAACTCTGAAATAAAACAGCCTCCAGTTTATTGATTTTCTGGGCCAACCTTTGGGCAACAGCTCTTCGAAGTTCTGGTGACCTGGGTTCAGTCCTGGTCCTAGGAGCTGTCCGTGTGGAGTTTGCATGTTCTCCCTGTGAACATGTGGCCTTTTCCCAAGAGGTTTGCTCCCGTAACCCAAAGATGGTTAGGTTAATCAGCCTTTTGTGTAGATGAGCAATAGAATCCAAGGAGTGCTGAGAAAACAGGGCAATTAGGTTACTGGGGAAATTTGTAGGGAATGGGGATTGTCTTGTGAGTCAGCATGGATATATGGGCTGAATAGCCTTATTCTATGATGTAACAAAATATGAATACTTGCTTCAGTGGTATTGATGAATTGTTGCTCAATGTTACAATTTTATTTTTCAAGTTCTTTTAAAGTTTAAAGTTCAAAGTATATTCATTATCAAAGTATATATACGTTGTACAACCCTGAGATTTGTCTCCTTATAGGCAGTTATAAAACAAAAAATAAGAACCCTTAAAAATATTGACAAACACCCAATGTGCAGAGAGAAAAAAAAGACAAGTTGTGCAAACAATAAAAGTAAGCAAATAGCATTCAGAACAAAAGTTAGTCCTGACAAAGGGTCTCGGCTCGAAACGTTGACTGTACCTCTTCCTAGAAATGCTGCGTTCACCAGCAACTTTTATGTGTGTTCCGTAGATATGAAGCCTGGTGCAGCCGGAATAAGCTACAACCTCAGCCACAGTTTAACGCAGAGCTGAGAAAACATCATGGAGCCTTCAGACACAAAGCCTGGAGCAGGCTGCAGCCTGAACCTCAGTTCAGTGCAGAGCCGAGTAAATATCACTGATCTGGAGCAGCTGGAGCAGGCCACAGCCTGAACCTCAGTTCAGCGCAGAACCGAGTAAAAGTCACAGAGGAGCCAGCAGAACTGTCCTGACCCTTGCCTCTTGTCCTGACACCCGGCCTTCTCAATCCGCCTGGCCTGTCATTTAAATCATCCAAACCTTGGGTCGTTCCTTGCACTAGGACTTTTCTGAGAAATACAAACTAAAGTTGTTTTACGGGAAGACCTGACCTTTGCTTAAGGTTTCATTTCAAATACTATGCCTCCTCAGTACCAAAATGAAGGCTTTTTTGATGTGTTGTGTCCATTGTTTATTATATAATGATGCCTTGTTCAATAAACTGCCACTTAACTAGTTAAAGATCATATTCAGAAGATTCTAATTATCAGCTACTTCAATAGACTCAGCTTCTGAGTATGCTTGCAATTTTTATGTAGAAGTCAGCCAAACTATGGAATGTTCAGTGAGTTTTATTGAATTAAAAGAGGAATTATTCCAACCGAATTTCAACCTGAAGTATAAGACAATTAGAGAATTCCTGCCACTGTCTGCAAGGAGTTTGTGCATTCCCCCCATAACTATTTGGGTTTCCTCCGGGTGCTCCAGTTTCCTCCCACAGTTCAAAGGTATACCGATTGTCATAGTCATGGTCATAGTCATACTTTATTGATCCCGAGGGAAATTGGTTTTCATTACAGTTGCACCAACCAAGAATAGAGTATAAATATAGCAATATAAAACCATAAATAATTAAATAGTAATATGTAAATTATGCCAGGAAATAAGTCCAGGACCAGCCTATTGGCTCAGGGTGTCTGACCCTCCAAGGGAGGAGTTGTAAAGTTTGACGGCCACAGGCAGGAATGAATTCCTATGACGCTCAGTGTTGCATCTCGGTGGAATGAGTCTCTGGCTGAATGTACTCCTGTGCCCACCCAGTACATTATGTAGTGGATGGGAGACATTGACCAAGATGGCATGCAAATTAGACAGCATCCTCTTTTCAGACACCACCGTCAGAGAGTCCAGTTCCATCCTCACAACATCACTGGCCTTACGAATGAGTTTGTTGATTCTGTTGGTGTCTGCTACCCTCAGACTGCTGCCCCAGCGCACAACAGCAAACATGATCGCACTGGCCACCACAGACTCGTGGAACATCCTCAGCATCGTCCGACAGATGTTAAAGGACCTCAGTCTCCTCAGGAAATAGAGACGGCTCTGATCCTTCTTGTAGACAGCCTAAGTGTTCTTTGACCAGTCCAGTTTATTGTCAATTCGTATCCCCAGGTATTTGTAATCCTCCACCATGTCCACACTGACCCCCTGGATGGCAGGTTAATTGGTCATTGTAATTAGGCTAGGGTTAAATTGAGTGTTGCTGGGCAGTGCAGATCGAAGGGCTGACTCCATGCTATATCTCAAATACAATACAATACAAAACTTCCTATATATTGTACTATGTTTGTTATGTTATCTCCTTCAGAAACAAATGGATTGGCAGCATAGTCCAGTTACTGCACACACAGGTGTTGTCCTTTAATGATAAGAAACTAGCAGGGAAGGTTAAACTGAAATTTGACAGATGTGATAAAAGAAGTCGAAGTCAGTGTCTTGGTTATTGTCAAATGCACAGGTAAAATGTAAAACTTACAGCAGCATTACAGGCACACAGACTTTTATTTCTTACATATGCATTGAAACAGCAAAGCATAAAGTGAAATTCATTGTTTGCCTCGATGGCCAGCATAGTCTGAGGACTGTGCTGGGAGAAGCCCACAAGTATCACCACACGTCTGATATAGCCTTCCCCACCACTGAGCATATCTATACGAAACACTGTCAAAACACTATACGAAAAGCAGTGTCCATCATCAAGAACCCCCACTATCCAGGCCATGCTCACTTCTCACTGCTGCTAACAGGACTCACTTCTCCAGGCTCAGGAACTATTATTGCCCGTCAACCGTCAGACCATTGAACTAGAGGGGATAACTTCACTTGCCCCATCACTGATTTATTCTCCCAATCTATGGACCCACTTTCAAGGACTCTTCATCTCATGTTCTCAATATTTTCTGCTCATATATTTCTTACGATTAAGATTTTTTTTCTTTCTTTTTGTATTTGCACAGTTTGTTGTCTTTTGCACATTGACTGTTTGTCCAACCTGTTGGGTGTAGTCTTTCATTGATTCTATTGTGTTTCTTGTATTAACTGTGATTGACTGTATACTGTATTCAATATCTCAATAACACTTGAGTAATACTGTAAATATATTGTTTGATTAAGTATCCTTTCTTTGTTTACATTTTGATTATGCATTATATGTTAGAAGCATGTGAATGGCATACATTATTATATCACCACATCATATGTGAGTGGCCTCACCAAAAAAAAAGGAAGAAACACTAAGTAGGCAATTATCCTGACTTTTGTGTTTTCCTTTCAATTAGTTGGTGAGTTACAGAACATAACAGAGGCTATGAAGAAGCTTTAAAACAAACCTTGAAGCACAGCACATTTTTCTTCCGAAGGACAGAGAGGCATTCGAGTTAAAAAAAGGTAGAAAATGGGAAAAATTAATAAGCAACGAGAATGACCATGGTTCATAATCAGTGAATTTGTTTGTTTGCTATGTGTTGTGTCGTATGAGATAGGCGGTCAAGGTCTTTCCATTATCATGATGGTTCTTGACATATTTTTCTACTGAAGGGGTTTGCCATTGCCTTCTTCTGGGCTGGGTCTTTACAAGACGGGTGACCCCAGCCATTATCAATACTCTCCAGAGATTGTCTGCCTGGTGTCAGTGGTCACAAAACCAGGACTTGTGATGTGCACTAGCCACTTATATGACCATCTAACATCTCTCTCATGCCTTCACGTGACCTGATCGGAGGGCTAAACAAGTGCTACACCCTGCCCAAGGGTGACCTGCAGGCTAGCAGAGAGAAGTGTCTTATACCTCCTTTTGTAGAGACATATCTCCACCCCACCACCCAAACAGTGAGTAGTGTGTGATAATAATGATATTTTTTTAAAAATCAGAAATAGCTGGCAACATCAGAAAGATAGACACATTCGATTGCACAATAGATAATTGGAAGATGTACACTGAAAAAATTGAACAGTATTTTGAAGTAAATGAAATAGCCAATAAAAGACAAGTGCCAATGTTGCTGAGTGCAATGGGTGGAGAAGTATGTAGTTTGCTTAGAAGTTCAACTTCTCCAGCCAAAATAAGCTGTGATGATATCATGAACATAATGCAGGAACATTTAGAACCAAAACCATTGATGATTGCAGGAAGGGGAGTTCATTTCAGCTTACATTGCTTGAAAAAAAATTGTTTGAGAGCTGTTAGTTCAGTCATAGGCTTAATGATGCACTGAGAGATCATTTAGTTTGTGGAATCTTACAAGAAAGGATTCAAAAATGGCTCTTAACCGAAGCTTACCTCATATTTAAAAGAGCAGTTGAAATCAGTGTATCAATGGAAACAGCAGCTAGACAGGCAATTGAGTTGCAGTCAGGAATGAAAGTGAACGTGAACAGAATTGCAAGATCTAAACCAGGGGTTCCCAATCTGGGTTCCATGGATCCCTCAGTTAATGGTAGGGGTCATGGCATTAAAAAGGCTGCAAACCCCTGGTCTGAACAGTAACCTTCTTAGCCAAACAAATTTGTTACCATTGTGGCACAGGTTCACATACACCAGAGAAAAGCAGTTTTAAAGGAGAGACTTGCAAAAAAATGCAACAAAGTAGGAGAAGTGGGGCAGACAAAATTAATGGACTGCACAGGGAAGAGTTAAAGATAAAAGGTCAAGAATCTTCTGTATCTTGCCACAAAAACCCTATAGACAACTACACTATCCATAGGTTGCCATGACTCTACAATGACTTGATGGAACTCCACAACAACATACTGTATATATACTGGAGGAAGAGAGAGGTGGAGGGGGGAGAGGGAAAGGTGGAGAGGGAGAGCTGGAGAGGGGGAGGGGAGAGGTGGAGGAGGAGAGGGAGAGGTGGAGAGAGGGAGAGATGGAAGAGGGAGAGGGAGAGGTGCAGAGAGGGAGAGGGAGAGGTGGAGGGGGGCGGTGGAGGGGGTGGCGGAGAGGTGGAGGAGGGAGGGGGAGAGGGAGGAGAAGGGGAGGGGAAGGGGAAGGAGGAGGGGAGGGGAGGGGACGAGAAGGTGGGAGGGGAGGGGAAGATAAGGGGGTGGGGAGAGAGGGTGGGGTGGGGGAGAGAGAAGGGGAAGGAGGGAGAGGGAAAGAGCGAGGGGATAGAGAGGGAGGGGGAGAGAGGAGAGAGAGGGGGTAGAAAGGGAGGGGGTAGAGAGGAAGGGGGTAGTGAGGAGGGGTGTAGAGAGGGAGGGGGTGTAAAGAGGGAGGGGGAGATGGGGAGAGGGATTGGGAGACAGTGGGGAGAGAGAAGGGTCAGAGAGAGGGGTGAGGGGTGAGGGAAATGGGGAGTAGGGATTGGGGAGAGGGGAGAGGATGAATGAATGAATAAATATAGGTTGAAATGCATTCCATATTAAGTTGGAATTTATAGGTAAGCAGTGTATATAATATTTCAGTAATATTGTAAATATATTGTTTGAATAAGCATTCTACATTCATTTAAATATTTCATTAGGTTATATGTAAAAGTACATGAATGGCATATGTTATTGTGCCATCACATCATAAGTGTGTGTCTTGCTTGAAGTGAAATGAACCTGAGACATGTTATTCCTGTCTCCATGTTTTTCTTTCGATTCATTTTATGTTTTGAAGTTATAAAACATAACATGGTGTATATTTTACTTTCTTCCCCCTTCCTGACGCCAACAACCAGCTCTTTAGTTTTGCTGATATTGAACGTGAGGCTGTTGATGTGGCACCACTCAATCAGGCATCCTATCTCGTTAGTGTGATTCGTCCAACAACTCCGGTATCATCAGTGAATTTGTATATGGTATCGGAGCCGTGCTTAGCTGCACCGCTGTGTGTTGTAGGGAGTAGAGCAGGGGCAAAGCACGGAACCTTAAGATGCACTTGTGCAGGAAGAAGGGAGAAGGTGAAGATACCCATTCCTGAGCAGAGTATTCACATGCTATGGAATTTCCTCTGTGTGAAATGATGGAAACAGACTGACAGAAAAGAACTGTTGAAAAGGAAAGAAGGTTGACACTTTAATATAGGGGAAATGCTAAAGGACTAATGAGAAAGAAACTAAGTTATTGCTTTATCCTTTCATGACATTGACTTGTGCCCCAAAGAGGAACTGCCTATGGACATAGACCTTTTCGTTTTACAAGGAGCAAACCCAGTCTTGGCATTCCCTCCCTGCAGAGGAAAGTAGGACATGTCATTTATATTATGGTCAGATATACTGCTGAAGGCAACAGTGGTTTAGCTGAAGGCTCTGACTAGGTTAAGAAAGATGAATATAGATACAAGTACACCCACATCCTGTTATATATGTCCTACAGTCGATCATTGAATCAGAATTAGAATCTGGTTTAATATCACCAGCATAAGTCATGAAATTTGTTGCTATGTAGCAGCAGTACAGTGCAATACATAATAATAAAAGCTGTAAATTACAGTAAATATACATATATAATTAAAAAGTTAAATTAAATAAGTACTGCAAACGAAGAAAAAAATGTAGTGAGGTGGTATTCACGGGTTCGACGTCCATTCAGAAATCAGATGGCGGAGGGGAAGAAGCTGTTTTGAATCATTGAGTGTGTACCTTCAGGCTCCTGTACCTCCTCCCTGATGGTAGTAATGAGAAGAGAGCATGTCCTGGGTGATGGGAATCTTCGCTGATGGTTGCCAGGTTTTTGGGGCATCACTTTTTTTAAAGGTGCTGGGTATTGGGGAGGCTAGTGCCCCTGATGGAGCTGTCTGAGTTCACAACTCTCTGCAGTTTATCTTGATCCTGTGCCTTGCCACCCCCCCCCCCGCCATACTAGACAATGATGCAGCCAGTTAGAGTGCTCTCCATTGCACATCTGTAGAAATTTGCAAGAGTCTTTGCTGACAGACAAAATCACCTCAAACTCCTAATGAAACATAGCCACTGTCGTGATTTCTTCGTAGCTACATCGATATGTTGGGCATAGAATAGACCTCAGAAAGGTTGACACCCAAGAACTTGAAATTGTTCACCTTTTCCATTTCTGATCCCTCAATGAGGATGGGTGTGTGTTCCCTCGACTTCCCCTACCTGAAGTCCACCCACAATCAATTCTTTGATCTTACTGACATTGAGTGCACCTCCTCATCACCATCTGAAATTCTGCCAATAATAGTTGTGTCATCAGCAACTTTATAGATGACATTTGAACTGAACTTAGCCGCACAGTCATGGGTATAGAGCGTTGAGAAGTGGACTAAGCACGCGTCCTTGAGGTGCAGCGGTGTTGATTGTCAGTGAGGTGTAGATGTTATTTCCAATCTGCACCGATTGTGGTCTTCCATTGAGGAAGTCGAGGATCCAGTTGCAAAGTGAGGTACAGAGTTCCAGGTTTGGAGGTTTTGAATCAGAACTGCAGGAATGTTTATGTTAAACGCTGAGCTGTAGTCAATAAACAGCATCCCAACATAGGTATTAGTATTGTCCAGATGATCCAAGGCCACGTAAAGAGTCAATGAGTTTGCATCTGCCATAGACCTATTGTGGCAATAGGCAAATTGCAGTGGGTCCAGGTCCTTGCTTAGGCAAGAGTTGATTGTAGCCATATCCAACCTCTCAAAGCACTATAGCACAGCAGATATCAGTACCACTGCACAATAGTGGTTCAGGCTGTTCACTCTGCTCTTCTTGGGCACTGGTATGATTGATGCACTTTTAAAGCAGGTGGGAACTTCTAACTGCAGCAATGAGAGATTGAAAATATCTTTCAACAAGCCCGCCAGCTGCTTGGCACAGGTTTTCAGAGCCCTGCCAGGTACACAGTTTGGGGCCTATCGCCTTGCGAGGGTTCACCCTCTCGAAAGACATTCTGATGTCAGCATCTGACGCAGAGGCCACTGGATGCTGCAGGGATCCTGATAGCTGTAAATTTATTCTCGCTTTCAAAGTGAGTATAATAAATGATGAGCTCATCAGGGAGTGAAACATCACTCATGAAGTTAGGTTTTGTTTTGTAGGAAGTAATGACCTAGAAACCCTGCCAGAGTCGACATGCACCAGATTCCACCTCTAACCTCTAGCCCTCAGCAGACTACGAGTTGGGTATGTATAGTATGTTCTCATAGGCACACACTCGTAGGCACAAAGATGAATTCCTGAATATAGTCCAGTCCTTGAGATTTCGAAATGCAGCTGGTCATGAACCCACAGGAGCGGGTCCCACCACCGCAAAGAGCCGAAGTCAGAGTGTAACTCCAGGTCAGGGTCTTCAACAGAACCCCAGCCGCCCTTAGAAGGAAAAAGAGAGATATCAAAGGTAGAAATTAAGCTGTTTTTGCAGATGAACTCTGCCTCCACCTGGGTCAGGAAGCAGGCTAGTTCATGTCTCTATATGTATCAGCGACGATGAGATGGAGATTCAAGTTCCTAAATGAGCTTTAAATATCATCAAACAACAGGAATTCTGCAGATGCTGGAAATTCAAGCAACATACATCAAAGTTGCTGGTGAACGCAGCAGGCCAGGCAGCATCTATAGGAAGAGGTGCAGTCGACGTTTCAGGCCGAGACCCTTCGTCAGGACTAACTGAAGGAAGAGTGAATAAGGGATTTGAAAGCTGGAGGGGGAGGGGGAGATGCAAAATGATAGGAGAAGACAGGAGGGGGAGGGATAGAGCCGAGAGCTGGACAGGTGATAGGCAAAAGGGGATACGAGAGGATCATGGGACAGGAGGCCTAGGGAGAAAGACGGGGGGGGGTGACCCAGAGGATGGGCAAGAGGTATATTCAGAGGGACAGAGGGAGAAAAAGGAGAGTGAGAGAAAGAATGTGTGCATAAAAATGAGTAACATCATCAATAGCTTGTCCTGATCCAGCCATGTAGATACAATGGCCAAGAAAACACACCAGTACCTTTACTTCCTCAGAAGACTAAGGAAATTTGACGTGTCCTCTTTGATTGACAACTATTTTGGCAGATGCACCGTAGAAAGCAACATATCCAAATGCAACCAGTTTGGTGTGGCAAACGTCCTGCCCAAGACCACAACATGTTGCAGTAACTTGTAAACACAGCACAGTCTACCATGAAATCTAGCCTCTTGCACTGAGTCTCTCTACTCTTCCTAAGGCCTTGAGAAAGCAGCCAACGTAATCAAAGACCCCTCCCACCCCTTCCATTGGGCAGAAGACACAGAAGCTTGAGACGATTTACCATCAGACTCATGAACTGCCTCTGTCCTGTTATCAGAACCTCAAAGTGCATTTATTATCGAAGTATGTATACTGAATACAACTCTGGGATTCGCCCTCCCGCAGGCAGCTATGAAACAAAGAAACACCATGGAACCTGTTCAAGAAAAAAAAGAACAAATTGTGCCAATGGCAAAAAGCGAGTGAGCAACACTTAGAACATCAAACATCAAACCAGTTGTATTCACTTTACTTCAGTTCAGTTCAGCGCCGTGCTGCTAGCCAATGCCACAGAGCCATTCCTGCACCCAGCCCACATCAACCACCTTGATCAAGCTGCTCAAACAAAAAGAAGAAGTAACCAGAATCCAGGAACACATGCAACATGAACCTCAAAGTCCCTCAAAATGAATCCACAGCCTCGCCGGTCAATCATGGTAACGTGGATTCCAAGACTCCTGCACTTTTCTCCAACAGAGAGGAAGACTGATCAGACACAGGCAGTCAGCGCCCCACACCCGCCGGTCCATCGCTCTTGTCTTTGCCAAATTCAACTTTGATCGGTACCTCAACTGGAGAGAAGCAATGGAGTCAATCATGGGCTTGCGTCCCATCTCCAGGCTCCAGGCCTCCAGGGTGCACACTCCCCACACCAAACCTCATCGAACTTTCCTGGATACTGCAAAGTCCCAGATCACTCGATCTGTCCCAAAACGCACGACCAAAGAGTAAACGTCAGGATCCAATGGCACACAGCTTAGTAGTGGGAATCATATTTGAAAGAAGAAGGTAGTAAGAGAAGTAGTTTCATGCTGTGTCTGCAGGACATCACAGTTAATCGCGTTGTTCACTGGCGCCATCTTGAAGCAATCTTGTAGGATAAAGAACTTGTGATCTCTCAGTCTATCTTGTCATGGCCCCTACATTTGACTTCCTTAGCTGCAGTGCACTTTCTCTATAACTGTTAACACTCTATTCTGCACTTTGTTAATTGTTTTTTTCTTTTTTTGCTATCTTGATGTACTTCTGGATGACATGCAAATGAAGCTGCTCATTTATCTCAGTATATATGACAATAGAAAACAATTACCAATCATATGAAAATCTCCCATTGTTTACTCCCTGTGCATTGTGTCATCTCCCTATTTATTCATCCTCTACGATCACAGTCCAACAGAATGTCATGCATCTTCCCAACTACCAGCCTGGTCTCATACAGGACTTATAAGATATTATACATATTATACAGGAATTCAAAGGTCTCTTGTTCCCCTGTGGCTGGAGGTGAGCAGTGAGCACAAGGGAGGGAGAGAGAGAGAGAGAGAGGAGAGAGGGAGAGAGAGAAGGAGAGAGGGAGAGAGAGGGAGAGAGAGAGAGACAGACAGAGACAGAGAGAGAGACAGAGAGCTAGACAGAGAGACAGACAGACAGACAGACAGACAAGGGATTGGCCAGGGCCTGCAAGAGATACCAAGCTGACATCAGAAGATATCTAAGAAAGGATGTGTTGGCATAGGAGAGGGTCCAGAAGATGTTCACGAGGATGATGCCAGGAATGAAAGGGTTAACACGTGAGGAACATTTGATGGCTTTTGGCCTGTACTTGCTGGAGTTTAGAAGAATGAGGGGGGGGATCTCATTGAAACCTATGAAATATTGAAAGGCCTAGAGACAGTGGATGTGGAGAGGATGTTTTTTAAAGCGGGGGAGTCTAAGACCAGAGGGCACAGCCTCCGAATAGAAAAACATTCCTATAAAACAGAGATGAGGAAGAATTTCTTTAGCCAGAGAGTGGTGAATCTGTGGAATTCATTGCCACCGACAGCTGTAAAGACCACATCATTGGGTATATTTAAAGTGGAAGTTGATAGGTTCTTGATTAGTATGGGCATCAAAGGTTACAGGGAGATGCCAAGAGAATGGAATTGAGAGGGATAATAGTCAACCTTGATGAAGTGGTGGAACAGACTCGATGGGCCAAATGGCCTATTTCTGCTCCTATGGTTGTGGTTTTATGATATAGACATGGGGTGGATTTTGGCCAGAGGTTGAAGTCCCATCCATTCCACCACATGTCCACTGTAGATTAAAGATCAGTGATCACCTCACTGTCTGAGAAGAATGTAGGTTCAAGTGCTACTCCTGAGACTTCACCAAACCCAAATCTCTGCTGGAAGAGCATTGTATTTTGTAGGGGCGAGAGGAAGGTGTCACTTTTCAGAACCATGTAAATAACCTCATGCAATATATTGAATAGTGTACTTATGCCCACTGATTCTAATGAAGAGTCTTCTACATGAAATATTAAGTCAGTTCCTTGTTCCACAGATGCTGCCCGACCTGCTGAGAGTTCCCAGCACTTTCTGTTTTTACTTCAGATTTCCCAAGTCTGCTATTTTTTTCCACCCTTTTCGTGTCCTTGGTAATATGTAATCCTTAGATGGTGCACAGTATCTTGTTGTATGCAGATGGTTGCTTTTCATACAGTTCAAGATCAGTTACACTCTAAAGAACTTTAATTGCTGTCAAACCCTTTGGGTCATACAGAAGCTGGAGCGAAAACGAAATATACACATTCTGGAACTGGTCACATCAAGCAGCATCTCGGGAGGGAGAAACAGAGCAGATATTTTAGGTTATTGACCTGATAAATGAGTCTCTCTTTTATCTTGAAGAGAACAAGATTGAACAAGCAGAGTGTCAACAATTCTCCAGTATGAACTAACAAACTGCCACTCTAACTGAAAGAAAATATCGACTGTCACATTTATAATTGGAACATTAACTAATCTATATGAAGAATAGTGTAACCACAGAGGACGATTTGATGGCATTGTTTCTATAACTGGTGGTAATACAAGAGACCATAGAAAAAAGACAAAGCAAAAGAGCTCCATACAGGCAAAACCCACAGATGTTCCACAGCAATAAAGGGTGAGAACTGAAAGCTGCTGGTCTGGGTGAATGGAGGAAGGGGGGAGGAGGGGTCATTATGTAAGAACATTAGGATGTTACAAGTAGTGGCAGGTGACCAGCATCTCTATGTCGCTGAATTTCTTCAATCCAAAATTAAGATCTTAAGTTTAAATAAAGGAAGCAACAAAAAAGTGAAATGACCTGGGAGCTTCATTAAAAGGCGCAGCAGTGGAACAGCATTAGGACCAAATGCAGGAACTGCAACAGTTTTACATTTGTTTCGGGAACAAAACCTCAAATAGTGAAGTGATCCGACTGTGGATATCAAAAGAATTTAATGATATTAAATCCAAAGAAATGGCATATAAAATTGACAAAATATGGAGCATACTTGAGGACTGGGAGCACTTCTAAAATCAATGAGGCAGAAGCAAGAGCTTGAGTTGGAAAAGAGAAATTAGAGCATGAGAGGCATCTTGAATGAAAGGACAAAGATTTCTAAAGCCAAATGTAGGTCCCTTGCAGTCAAAGTGGATGACCTTACAAATGAGGAACAAGAAATGGCAGAGTAAAAAAAAAGTACTTTAGTTCTGACCCTGCAGGCGAACTCAAATAACTTCCCAGAAATGCAAGGGAATCAAAACTATAATGAGAAAATAAAATAGAACTGGTGCAAAAACATTTCTGGACAAATTAATAGCATTGAAATCTGATACATCCCCATGGCATTAGATCCCAGAGTACTAAAAGAAGAAACCATTGGAAACACTGGATGTACTGTTCGTCATCAAGATGGTGCTGATAAGGGGCAATACTTTCTGTGCAGTTCTGATGGAATCATCATATGATTCAGGACTACTGCGTACAACAAGATACCTCTACGGTTGAAATCCACAGTCGCAGCCATGGGTATTTCAGTAAGCAACCTGGGCCTCTGTACCTCCCTCCGCAAATGGATCCTTGACTTCTGCATTGCTGACATCGCTGACAATCAACACTGGCGCACCTCAAGTATGCGTGTTTAGCCCACTGCTCTACTCCCTCTACACTGACGACTGTGTGGCTAGGGACAGCTCAAATGCTATCTATAAATTTGCTGATGACACACCTACTGTTAGCAGAATTTCAGATAGTGCACAACTTATCTCACCTTACCTCCACATCTTTTAGTCTTAGAACTCCTACCCAGGGCCAAAAGCTGTGACCATCCACTTTATCTATGTCCCTATATTAGTGTCTCCCCCCACACCCCAGGGAAAATATCCTGGCCTATCCAGCCTTTCTTTATAACTTAAGACCTCCAGTTCCAGTAACAACTTTGTGAATCTTTTCTGCTTCCTTTCAAGCTAAATGACATCCTTTCTTAAGCTGGGCAACCAGATCTATGCACACTACTCACGTGCGATTTCACCAATGACACGTGCCCTGACCGATGAAGGTAAGTGTAGCAAGCACCTTAATCACCACTCTGTCTACCTGTGTCCACACTTTCAGGGAACTACGGTGTGTCCCTGTAACCTTAGGTACCTGAGATTCTCTATTCAACAGCGTACTCCAGGGCCTTACCTCTACTGTGTAAGTTTTGCCCTGGTTTCACCAAACAAGATGCAGCACTTTGCCTTTGTCTGAACCAAATTCCATCTGTCCTTCCTTGCCCCACTTCCCTGGTTCATCAGGGTCCTGTTGTAATTCTAGATAACCTTCTCCCCTCTTCACTACACCACCAAATGTGATGTCACCCTCCAATTTACTAACCATTGCCATTAAAACTGTGGATGCAGATGACAGAACTACAGTGGAACCAGCACCAATCCCAATGGAACACCACTGGTCACAGGCCTCTCATCTGAATAACAACTCTCCACTGCCACCCTCTGTCTCCTTCCAGCAAGCCAATTTTGTATCCAGTCACAAACAAGAGAAAAATCTGCAGGTGCTGGAAATCCAAGTAACACACACAAAAAGCTGGAGGAACTCAGCTGCCCAGGCAGCATCTGCTGTAAGGAAAAGAGTAAACTGTCGACATTTCAGGCCAAGACCCTTCTTCAGGGCTCATGAAGGGTCTTGGCCCGAAACGTCGCCTGTACTCTTTTCCATAGAAGCTGCCTGGCCTGCTGAGTTCCTCCAACATTTTGTGTGTGCAATTTTGTACCCAACTGGCTAGCTCACCTTGGATCCTGTGTGATCTCATCTCCAGACCAGCCTACCATGTGAGATCTTGTTGAAGGCCTTCCTAAGGTCGATGTTGACTATGCCTACCACTCTCGTCAATGTTCTTCGTTACTTCTTCAAAAAGCTCAAGCAAATTTGTGAGGTATCATTTTCCACACCTAAAGACATACTGACTATTCTTTATCAGTCCCTGCCTTTCCAAATGCTGGTAGATCCTGTCCCTCACAATCTCTTTTGGTGACTTTCGTACTACTGACATTGGGCTCACCAGCCTGTAGTTTCCTGGCTTTTGTGCAGGTTTGGTCTCTGTATCTGAGAAAAGGTATACTTGTCGTAGAGGGAGTTCAGCAAAATTTCTACAGGCTGATTCGTGAAATGGCAGCACTGCTGCTTATTTAGAGATTAGGGCCTTTATTTACTCAGGCTTAGAACAACAAGATATACAAGGTTCTGACGGGGCTAGACAGATTGGTTGTAGTGAGGACGTTTCCCCTGTTTGGGAAGTCCTGACTGGGAGGTCACAAGCTCTGGATACAGTGTAAGACATTTTGTACCGAGATGAGGAGAAATGGCTTCCCTCAGGAAGTGGTGAGAGGCCAAATTGCTGGATGTATTTAAGGAAGAGGTAAATAGCTTTCTAGACACAAAAGGGCATCAATAGGTATAGTGAGAGTGTGGGAATACGTTATCGAGATCGATGATTGGTCATAATTGTAATGAATAATAAGCAGACTGAAAGGGCTGAGTGGCTCCTATTTTTTCTGTGTCTCTGAAGCAACTGTCTTCAGCCACTTCAACGGGTATCTTTTATTCCATAATATGGCCAGATGTGGGAACATTCAATGATGATTACACACGTTCAATTCCATTCAAGTCAAGTTGAATTTATTGTCATGTACACAGGTCCGGTGAGGTACAGGTATAATGGAAATCCTCCTTGAAGCAGTGTCAGAGGTGCATACATTCAGACCTCACATGGAATATAAATTATACACGACAGTGAAAAGCAAAAATGTCTTGTGTGTAAACAAGACATTACTTGAAAAAAGGCACAGTCAGAGATAAGTCCATGGCAATAGAAGGGGAGGTCCATAGTGTTCCATTGCTGAGATAGGATTAGGGCTGTGCAGGTCAGTTCAAGAACCTGATGGTTGTAGGAGGTAGCTGTTCCTGAACCTGGTGCTGTGGAAATTCAGGCTTCTGCAACTCATGCCTGACGTAGCAACAAGAAGAGAGCATGACCCAGATGATAGGGATCATCGATGAGAAATGCTGCCTTCTTGAGGCAGAACGCTCTGTCCTCATTAAGGGCCTCACCTTTGTCCCCCTTCGCCCACACCTCAGCGAGTTCCTCATTCGCCATGATGCGGAACTCTTCTTCCGCCGTCTCCGTCTCCGAGCCTACTTCTTCAGCAAGGACTCTTCCACCCCCACCGATGACCCCTTCTCCTGTCTTCAACCCTCCTCTTCTTCATGGACACCCCGCTCTGGTCTTCTGCCTGCTCTGGATCTCTTTATCGCTAACTGCCGACGGGACATCAACCGTCTAGACTTCACCGCACCTTGTCCCCATTCCAACCTCACTCCTTCTGAACGCTCTGCTCTCCACTCCCTCCGCACTAATCCTAACCTTATTATTAAACCCGCTGATAAGGGGGGTGCTGTTGTAGTCTGGCGTACTGACCTCTGCCTTGCCGAGGCACAGCGACAGCTCGCGGATACCTCCTCTTATTTACCCCTCGATCGTGACCCCACTAAGGAGCACCAGGCCATTGTCTCCCACACCATCACCGACTTTATCCGCTCAGGGGATCTCCCATCCACTGCTACCAACCTTATAGTTCCCACACCTCGCACTTCCCGTTTCTACCTCCTACCCAAGATCCACAAACCTGCCTGTCCCGGCCGACCTATTGTCTCAGCTCGCTCCTGCCCCAACAAATTCGTTTCTGCATACCTCGACACGATTTTATCCCCCTTGATCAATCCCTTCCTACCTATGTTCGTGACACTTCTCATGCTCTTAAACTTTTCGATGATTTTAAGTTCCCTGGCCCCCACTGCTTTATTTTCACCATGGATGTCCAGTCCCTATATACTTCGATCCCCCATCAGGAAGGTCTCAAAGCTTTACGCTTCTTTTTGGATTCCAGACCTAATCAGTTCCCCTCTACCACCACTCTGCTCCGTCTAGCGGAATTAGTCCTTACTCTTAATAATTTCTCCTTTGGCTCCTCCCACTTCCTCCAAACTAAAGGTGTAGCTATGGGCACCCGTATGGGTCCCAGCTATGCCTGCCTTTTTGTTGGCTTTGTGGAACAATCTATGTTCCGTGCCTATTCTCGTATCTGTCCCCTACTTTTCCTTCGCTACATCGACGACTGCATTGGCGCTGCTTCCTGCACGCATGCAGAGCTCGTTGACTTTATTTACTTTGCCTCCAACTTTCACCCTGCCCTCAAGTTTACCTGGTCTATTTCCGACACTTCCCTCCCCTTTCTAGATCTTTCTGTCTCTGTCTCTGGAGATAGCTTATCCACTGATGTCTACTATAAGCCTACTGACTCTCACAGCTATCTGGACTATTCCTCTTCTTACCCTGTCTCTTGCAAAAACGCCATCCCCTTCTCGTAATTCCTCCGTCTCTGCAGCATCTGCTCTCAGGATAAGGCTTTTCATTCTAGGACGAGGGAGATGTCCTCCTTTTTTAAAGAAAGGGGCTTCCCTTCCTCCACTATCAACTCTGCTCTTAAACGCATCTCCCCCATTTCACGTACATCTGCTCTCACTCCATCCTCCCGCCACCCCATTAGGAATAGGGTTCCCCTGGTCCTCACCTACCACCCCACCAGCCTCCGGGTCCAACATCTTATTCTCCGTAACTTCCGCCACCTCCAACGGGATCCCACCACTAAACACATCTTTCCCTCCCCCCCCGTCTGCTTTCCATAGGGATCGCTCCCTACCGACTCCCTTGTCCATTCGTCCCCCCCATCCCTCCCCACTGATCTCCCTCCTGGCACTTATTCGTGTAAGCGGAACAAGTGCTACACATGCCCTTACACTTCCTCCCTTACCACCATTCAGGGCCCCAGACAGTCCCTCCAGGTGAGGCAACACTTCACCTGTGAGTCAGCTGGGGTGATATACTGCGTCCGGTGCTCCCAATGTGGCCTTTTATATATTGGCGAGACCCGACACAGACTGGGAGATCGTTTTGCTGAACACCTACGCTCTGTCCGCCAGAGAAAGCAGGATCTCCCAGCGGCCACACATTTTAATTCCACATCCCATTCCCATTCTGACATGTCTATGCACGGCCTCCTTTACTGTAAAGATGAAGCCACACTCAGGTTGGAGGAACAACACCTTATATTCCGTCTGGGTAGCCTCCAACCTGATGGCATGAACATCAACTTCTCTAACTTCCGCTAATGCCCCACCTCCCCCTCATACCCCATCAGTTATTTATTTTTATACACACATTCTTTCTCTCTCTCTCCTTTTTCTCCCTCTGTCCCTCTGAATATACCCCTTGCCCATCCTCTGGGTCCGCCCCCCCCCGTCTTTCTTCCCGGACCTCCTGTCCCATGATCCTCTCATATCCCTTTTGTCAATCACCTGTCCAGCTCTTGGCTCTATCCCTCCCCCTCCTGTCTTCTCCTATCATTTTGGATCTCCCCTTCCCCCTCCAACTTTCAAATCCCTTACTCACTCTTCCTTCAGTTAGTCCTGACGAAGGGTCTCGGCCTGAAACGTCGACTGTACCTCTTCCTAGAGATGCTGCCTGGCCTGCTGCGTTCACCAGAAACTTTGATGTGTGTTGCTTGAATTTCCAGCATCTGCAGAATTCCTGTTGTTTGCCTTCTTGAGGTGGTAGTTTCTCCTGTAGATACTGTCAATGATGGGGAGGGCAGTGCCTGCGATGGACTGGACTTTGTCCATGACTCTCTGCAGCCTCTTGTGTTCCTGTGCTTTGCCATTCCTCACCATCATCTTGCAGAAGTCACCACTGACCAGAGACTTAAATGGTCCAGTCATACCATTAGTTTGACTATAAGAATGGGTCAGAGCTGGCTGCTCTGTGAATTACAAAGCCTTTGCACCATTTAGAAGACAGATGTCAGGTATGTGTTGGATTATTCTAGTTTACCTGAATAAGTGTAGCTCCAGCAACATCAAGAAACTCCACATCATCCAGGACAATGCAGTCCGTTTGAATTGTACTTGAGTTACCAGCCGAAACATAACTTCCAGCAGTACACAGCAGCTGCTGTGTGGATTATCTAGAAAATGCACTGTAGTTATTTGCTTACGCTACTTCAGCAAACCCTCCCAAAGCCACACTCTCCACCACAGGTAGGACATGGGTTTGAAATATAGGGAAGCCACCACCAGCATTTCTTCTTCAAGCAGCATACCAATCTGACTTAGAAACGCATCACCAATCCTTCAGTATGACTGAGTGTAAATTCCTGGAACTTCCTCCCCAGCAGCACTGTGGGAGCACCTTTGCCAGAGGTTCTGCAGTGGTTCAAAAAGGCACCTCACCCCCACCTTCTCAAAGGTAATTAAAGATTAAGGGCAATAAAAACTGGACTTGTCAGTGATGTCCATATCCAAGAAAAAAATACATTTACAAAAAAGGTCCATAAGGTGATATTCCAAACATGCTCCCAATATTTCTGCTTCAACCAGAATCACCAATGCAACTCACTATTAGGTGTTCAAAAATACTGTACGCCTTCTCACTTTTTGTGACGCAACCAGACAGAGCAAGTGTAGAAACTTGTTAGTCTTTGGTGACATACCAAATCTCCTCAAACTCTGCTTTCTCTTTACACAGTTGCTGCCACTCAATTTTTCCCACATTTTCTGATTATTGGGCTTTAACCCAACTGTTTTCTGTAAATCCCAGTCAATCATACTGGAATAATACTGAAATTTAATGCCACGTTAGTTGTCACGTACTGGCTACCCCTTCCAGAAATTTTTTTTTTTGCCATTGTATCTGTTCTTTGCGTGACTTGGTGGTTGAAGTACTGAACATGCAGCTTATTAAAACAGGCCTGTTTATTTTAATAGTCTGTCCAAACTGGTTTGGCAGGTATTCACAAGCAAGCGTTACAACATTGGCAGTTGTTGACTATATGAAGCACTGTTCTATATTACAACCCTAAAGCAGTGTTCCCAGTTTTACACCCAGTACTAAACACACTAGGGTGACACAGGATACTCTAGATGCTGGACTACTCTAGAACTATTCTTTGATAACTACAGCTCCCCTCCCCCCCAACACCTGGCCCCAGCTCAGACCTCTGCCTTGATTTCAACATCACCACTGACATCCTTTTTATTTCCAATCGCTGAGCGGACATCAACCATCTTAACTTCCCCACTTCCCTCAGCCACTTCATCCTCGCCCCTTATAAAAACACACTCTTCATCGTGCACTCTGTACCAATCCCAATCTCCCCATCAAACTCCCAGGAGGTGGTGCTGCTGTAGTCCGGCGGACTGGCCTCTGCCTTTCAGAGGCCAGGAGGCAGCTCTTGGAAACTTCCTCTTACCTACCACACAAATGGTTAAAGGCAAGTCGCTGTTCTTGAACCTGGGACGACAGGCTTCTGTACATCTTGCCTGATGGTAGTTGTGAGGAGGCAGCATGGCCTGGATTTTGAGGATCTTTGGTTATGGACTTTTGGTGTATTCCATGACCACACCACAGATCAGCAGGCCACAGTCTCTGTTGATGAAGTTTTGGCCAAGTTTGTGGATAATACAAAGGTAGGTGGAGGAAGTGCTTTGGAAGCGGGGAATCTGCAGAAGGACTATGACAGATTAGAAGAATGGGTGAAAAAGTGGCAGATAGATTATCGTGTAGAGAAGTGTATGGTCATGCACTCTGGTAGAAGGAGTTAAGATGTAGTCATAGTCATAGTCATAGTCATACTTTATTGATCCTGGGGGAAATTGGTTTTCATTACAGTTGCACCATAAATAATAAATAGTAATAGAACCATAAGTAGTTAAATAGTAATATGTAAATTATGCCAGTAAATTATAAAATAAATCCAGGACCAGCCTATCGGCACAGGGTGTCTGACCCTCCAAGGGAGGAGTTGTAAAGTTTGATGGCCACAGGCAGGAATGACTCTAAATGGGTGGAAAATTTGGAAATCAGAGGTGCAAAGGGACTTGAGGGTCCATGTGCAGGATTCCCTAAAGGTTAACTTGGCAGGTTGAGTCAGTGGTGAGGAAGGTAAATGCAATGTTAGCATTCATTTCAAAAGGACTGGAATATAAAAACAAAGATGTATTGCTGAAGTTTCATAAGGCATTGGTCAGAACCACACTTGGGGTACTTTGAGCAGTTTTGGGTCTCTTACCTAAGAAAAGATGTGCTGGTGTTGGAGAGGGTGGGGGTGTTAACAAGGGTTAACATGCAAGAAGCATTTGATGGATCTGGGCTTTTACTTGCTGGAGTTTAGAAGAATGGAGGGCACATTGAAATCTATCAAATATTGAAAGGGCTAGATAGAGTGGTTGTAAAGAGGATCTTTCCGTTAGTTGGGGATTCTAGGACCTGAGGGCACAGCTTCAGAGTAGAGGGATGTGCCTTTAGAACAGGGATAAGGAGGAATTTCTTTAGCCATACAGTGGTGAATCTGTGGAATTCATTGTCACAGACAGCTGTGGAGACCAAGTCATTGGGTTTATTTCAAGTAGAGGGCAATAGGTTCTTGATTAGTAAGAGAAGAAGGTGGGGGAATGGGGTTGAGAGGGATAATAAATCAGCCATGGTGAAATGGTGGAGTAGACTCAATGGGCCAAATGGACTAATCCTGCTTCTATGTCTTGTGGCCCTTATGGTCTCAGAAATCATAACAAAATGAAAGCATCCGTCGTCAAAGATCCTCAAAATCCAGGCCATGCTTTCTCCGCACTACTCCGCACAGTAGTCCCACAACACCAGGTTCAAGAACAGTTATTTCTCTTTAACCATTCGGTTCCTGAACCAAACTATATAACTCAAATCATCACCTCAGTATGGAAACACTATAACAACAGGAATTCTGCAGATGCTGGAAATTCAAGCAACACACATAAAAGTTGCTGGTGAACGCAGCAGGACAGGCAGCATCTCTAGGAAGAGGTACAGTCGACGTTTCAGGCCGAGACCCTTCGTCAGGACTAGACGAGGGGTCCTGACGAAGGGTCTCGGCCTGAAACGTCGACTGCACCTCTTCCTAGAAATGCTGCCTGGTCTGCTGCGTTCACCAGCAACTTTTATCATGGAAACACTATGACTATTTTCATAACTTGCACTAAAATGGACGTTGTTTTTTTTTGTTCTGTGTTCTTTATTGTAAAAAGTGGGTAAAACTTATGCTTAATTTATGTTTTTTTTCTTGTTAATACTGCTATATGATGCTATGTGCCTGTGACGCTACTGTGGATAATCTTTTCATTGTATCTACCCATAAACATACTGGTGCATGTGACAATAAACTTGACTCTGACTTCGTGGTCACATCCCCTCTGGAGATCTCCCCTCCATAACTGGAAGGGCAGTGATCTAAACCATCAACTCTCCATTTCCCTCCATAGATGCCATCAGCCACTGAGCTTTTGCACTTAACACACCATGTTTGTCTGAGATAATTTATCTCACCAATTCTTATTAAGGTCAAAGTACAATTGGTTTGGATCAAATTTCACATCGCATTGTTTTCCTTTCTTCTCAGGCAGTCCCTTGGAGCGGGAGTTGACTTGCTTCTGAGGTGGCTGATGAGTTCGATGGGAGATGGGGTTGGAGGTGCTGACAGATGAGTGGTTAGATGGGGAGGTGGTGCACTCTTCCCTCCATTTGCACAGACTCTAAATGTCATAGCAACACGCACAAAACTCATCAGGTCAGGCAGCATCTATGGAATGAATAAAGAGTCGACATTTTGGGCCGAGACCCTTCATTGGGACATATTCAGTGCATGAAGCATAAAATCAAACACCTTTGGATAAAATTTGCCCTGCACTGTAGACACTGTCAACTTCCAGTGCAAATATTTCACACTTCCATCATTCAGAATGTTAGTGAAATTAACTAGACCCAGACAGTAAACTTCTACAATATATTACTAATATTATGATTGGAAATTAGATTGTTTTGATTGCCATCTTAGATGCGCATCAAAATACATTATTCCCCATGCCACACTGGCATTTGAAATATTGTAGGAAAAATGGCACCACGATGTGCTGGAACAACCAAAGTTGGCAACTCCGAGGACAACTGAGTCTTTATTCAGGTGGGCTGCGGAACAGATTTGGCAATTGAGCTCGTAGAGCATGCAAGTTCCAGCTAATTGCTCTTTCAGTATGCTGGTGTTTAACTCCCTTCTTGTTGTTCTAGTCTTGACAAGAGTGGACCAAAAACACAGCAATGTTTACACCACCTCCTTACCCTTGTCCTTGTCTGGGAAAGAAGACTACCATTTCGATTGATGCTATAAAGCAGCGGAACTCATTTGGAATTTAGTTATTGCTTCTAGCTGCAGTGTTGACATTTAACTTTCAGTTTGAGAGTTTTAGTTAACAGCTGCGTTGGTCTTACGTTTATTGTTTTTCTTTTCCTTTAAATTCTGCAACAGTTCTCATTAAAACCAGTGAACTGTCAACTCGCTTCAGTTTCTCCGTCTCTCTGCACCTAAACCATAACCGAGCATTTGACAGTGGGAGGAAAGGAACTGTCAGCGTTTCAGATCAAAACACCATATTAAGGTGTCAACCTGAAATGTTGACATTTCTTGTCCCCTCACAGCAGATGCTCAACCCACTGAGTCATTCCAGCAAGACTACGGGGAGTCAAAGTCAAGTTTACTGTCATGTGCATAAGTAGATATATGCACAGGTACAATGAAAAACTTACTTGTGGCAGCACATAGCATCATTTAAGCTTACAAGGTAAATCTGCAGTGCCATATTTACTGTACCATCTATTTTTTTGGCCCCCACTCCCTCAAAGGCATTGACTCTCCTGATCCCTTAACCCATTTGCTGACCTTCCTCCAGTCCCCTGACTGACCAACCTCCTGCTTGCACTCCAATCCAGTAAGCTCTCTTACTATCAGGATTTTTTTTTAAAATCCACAGATGCTGTGAATGTGAAATAAAGCAAAAACTGCTGGAAACACTCAGTTGGTCGGGCAGCATCTGTGGAACAAGGAGCAGGGATGACGTTCTAGAAATGTCACCTTGTCTCACTTGCTGTTCCCTGTTCCTCTTTCCACAAATGCTGCCTGATATGCTAGTGTTTCCAGTACCTTCTGCCTTCCCAATATCTTGCTGCCTCCCAAGGCCCCAGGTATCTACTCTTGAATTTCTGGGCTCTGGATGGAGCTTTCTTGGCCTCTGACCTTTGTTCTAAGCTGTAAGAATTTGCTCAGAGCAATATTTAAAATTGGGCTCTGTCAGGTTACCTCAACACAGCCACAGACCTCTAGTCTTTGCTTGAACAGCACTGGTGAGCAGAGAATTATGAAGCAGCTGCTTCACCAGCTGACAATGCCATTTCTGGGTACATTTTCCACAGGGAGCTTGAACTGACACCACCAGCATCTATTCGCTTCTGCTGTCAATCCTCAAATGAGTAATGTAACAGGTAAATATAAAAGATCTTCATTTACCACAAACAGGTCTTCTAGAGAATCTATTTCTCCTCTTCTCACACTGAAAAGTACAGAGATACATTTTAAATATGAAGGCAACAATAAATGGTTAACCATGCTTTCGTTAACTACTTTAACCTTTTGAAGTTTTGACAAGTACATTTTGCAGAATTGCATATTTACCACAGGCACATATCCAAATGCAAACCTCTTTTGGATATTCAAATATGGAAGAGTTTCTGAGTAAAACTTTAGACACCCACTTGTGTTACAGTGCTGAGGGATATTTCCCTGAATAGGTAAACAGCCAGACAATTAATTATCAAATCAGTAGCAGGGATATGCCTTCAGAAATAATTTAACACAGGATATGGCCAATTAATTACTTCCCTGGTCTCATCATGAAGGTTTCAATGGGCCCAGTTACATAATCTCCACAATTAATAATCTCCTTCATTAGAAGTTTGAGATTATTTGTCATGTCGTCGAAGAGCTTTGCAGACTCTGACTGGCTGCATCCCCACCATTAAGGACACATTCAGGAAACAGTACCTAAAGAAGGTGAATCTATTATTAAGGACCCTCGCCTTCTGAGTCATGTCCTCGTCTCATTACTACCATCAAGGAGGAGATACAGGAGCCTGAAGACCCACACTCAACGTGTTAGGAAAAGCTTCTTATCCTCCACCACCGTATATCTGATTTCCTCCTTTTCCACTGGGTGCAGGCTGACACCATATGAACAATGTGTAAGCTACGTGCTGCAATGGAGATAGTGAAGTTTCATAGGAAATACTGCAACTGGAACTTTCAAAACAAAAATTACTGCAGAAGCTGCAAATTTGAAATACAAACAGAAAATGCTTTAATTACTCGACAGGCCGGGGGTAGAAAATAGAGCTGAGCCTTTCATGAACATCTAAAGGATCTTTATCCTGAAATATTAGCTCTGTTTCTGCTGATGTTGCCTGGCCTACTGAATGTTTCCAGCACTTTCTGTTTCTGTTTCAGTATTAGAGTTACTATTTCAGATCGATTATCTTACATTGGAACCAAACATCTGCTCTGATGAAATGGTACTGATCTGAAACATTCATGCAGTTTCTCCCTCTACAAGTGGGGCTCCACCTGCTGATGGTTTCTATATGAAATATTTTTATTCTATAAATGGAGTTATTTGTCACTTCTCTGAAGAGGGGCGATGTTACATGGGAAGAGCTACCAACAGCTATTGAGGACATCAAGTCTAATTAGTGAGAACTTCTGAATTGCTTGCAAAGGACGCAACTGTGCATGGCGCACATTATAATTTGTCATATTGCCTATCATATGGTGTATAATTCTCTTATAGTTCCTATAAAACTTTATTATTTACAGTAATATACAACATATTACTTACTTACTGCCTGTTAGGCCACTGGTGTATAGGGCAGCAATAAAGGCTCCCCATCTTGAGTGGTGTTCAGAGCATCATTCATTGTGTCAGCAGCTTCCTCTCAGTTTTCACTCCTGTCAATCATGCAAGTCCCAGCTGGAGCCTCAGGAACACCTCCACGCTCAGATGTAGGTGAATTCTTCATTGCTGTTTCTGCAACGATTGTGTTTTACCACTCAGGGTTGCTAGCCCTGAGCTGAACCCCGAACCTGGAGGACCAGTGAACCACTCTTAACCTGACCTCTACCCTTTGACCTGATTGGTATGGGTGATCCTACCAAGAATGAAAGCATGAAGTCCTGACTCCAGCAACCATAACTCTCCAGGTTATTGAGGCCTTCCAAATCATGACAAGGTTGTATCCCCCAAGAGGACCACAAGATATTAGTTGTAGTGTGAAAACTAAGTTGTGCTAGTCTCTCCATCTTGGCTGGATTACACTACCCGGGAAAGTGATACCGTTGTCGGTGCTGCTGCCTAGCATCTCCAAAGACCCAGGTTCAAACCAGACCTCCGGCTCTGTCTGTGTGGAGTTTGCACATTCTCCCTGTGGCCATATGGGTTTCCTCCAGGTACTCGGGTTTCCTCCCACGTCTCAAAGACATACTGGTTGTCAGGTTAATCAGATCCTGGAAGCTGCCCCTTGTGTGTAGGTAAGTGAGTGGTAGAATCTGGAAGTGTGGAGTAAAATAAAATAGGAATATTTCTATGAAGGTTCTCAGTCATCTAGGTCATTGTCTATCAAGCAGTAGTAAATCAAGGCAACTGGACTTGCTGTGTTGTCTACAAGCCATTTCACCACTCATCCGAGAAGCATCTTCAGTTCTGAGCCATGGTGGGTAGTTTTCTGGCTTATAAACTCTGAGTTGTTTAAAGTATAGCAATTACATGAGGGTCATTAAGAGTCATAGAGGTAATGAGATACAACTAATGACCATCTCATTACCTCTATGACCCTTAACCACCCTCATGTGATTGTGATGTGACTAGGAATGCCTGCTCTCGGGTATAATAGTACCAGATTGTCTATAGTCAGTACAAGTTTCAGTTGATAACAGGAATGGCATGGTAGTTTTTTCTTCTGCTGAGCTGAAGGCTTGTGCCTTGTAAATTAATGCACTAGTCAGTCATTCATACTGGTACTTCCACATCCCAGAGCATGGGACCTTGAATTAAGAACGTAGGCGTAGAGCTTAGCACAGTACCGCACATAAAAGGCCCTTAAGCCCACAATGTGTGCGCTGAACATGATACCAAATTAAATTAAACCTTTTCCTCCTGCACGTGATCCAAATCTCTCATTTTCCTGCATATTTGTTTACCTATCTAGAAACATCTTTGATGTCACTATCATATCTGCTTCCTCCACTAACCCTATCAGGCCCTTCCAGACACCTACCACACTCTGTGTGTTTAAAAAAAGTCCTTCCCTGCATATAAAACTTTAAATATTTCCCCTCTCCATTTACCTCTATGTCCTTTAGAATTAGTTGTTCCTACCCTGGGGAGGAGATTCTGATTGTCTACATTTCCATGCCTTTCATAATTTTATAAACTTCTGTCAAGTCTCCCCTTGGCCTCTGATACTCCAGAGAAGGCAACCCAAGTTTGTACAATCTTTCCTTGTAGCTAATATCCTCTAATCGATGAAGCATCCTAGTAAACCTCTTCTGCACGCTGTCCAAAGACTCCACACCCTCCCTGTAATGGGGCAACCAGAATTGCACGCTGTACTCCAGTATTCCGGCTGGCAGGGTGGAGATGCATCTCCACCATAGAAAGTTTAAGGTGCTCCTTCCCTCCTCTAGCCTGCAGACCACCCCTGGGCAAGGTCCTTAACCCCTCAATCAGGGTCAGGTGAAGCCTTTGGAGTGGGGGGGGGGTGGTTGATGGTCCTATGAGCAGCTGGTGCACATCCCAAGTCCTGGTTATGCCACCACTGATGCCAGGCGGACAATCTCTGAAGAGTATTGATAATTGCTGGGGTCACCTGTCTTGAAAAGACACTGCCCAGAAGAAGGCAATGAAAAATCACTTCTGGAGAAAAAGCTGCCAACAATTATCAGGGTCATGGAAAGACCATGATCACCCACGTCGTGCAAAATGGCACATAATGAACAAACTGCAGTATTGGTGTGACACTCCAGTAATGTCCTAACCATACCACGAAACAGCAACAAGAATCATCACAAGCCAAATGAGTTCATCCTCCACTTAACCGAATGCTGCATAAAAGGATCACCAAAGATTTGTAGTTTAGTTGCTACTTATTTTGTCAGGCTTTTGTTGTAACTTGCACTTGGTTCAAGTTTCAGTTGACAACGAGAAATGTCATGACAGCCTTTTTTTCTTCTCACCTGAAGGCTTGGGCCAAGAGCAGTCATTCCCAGCAGGAACGGACCAGTAGGTCAGTTGAGGCTGAGGAGGCAGAATAGGCTAGTGGGGACGAGGAAAGGAGGTGGGAGCTGTGGTCAAACTCAGACTGAAACTATAACCTTCAGATTGTACTTGGAAGCCAGTGATGACCAACGCTTGACAGGGGATTGTCACTGAAATCTGACATCTAGCCTTGACTTCAGAGCTGGAGCAGAACTGCCTGTGACTGAAGGGAGGCTATGGAACTGGGCTTACGTCTATCTTTCTCTGTCTTAATCATTTCTGGTGAAATAAGTAACAACAATTGGTCCGTAAACACTGAGAGGATGATAAAACTTTCTATGGTTCATTACCTCTAATAGAGAATACATGCAAAGAGCATGTGAGGGATGCAGAGCACGAACAGGATGCTGTTGAATACAATATTTCTTCACAGATGCTGTCTGATCTGCTGAGAATTCCCAGTATTTTGTGTTCTACGTAGCACGAGAAGCAAATGAAACTGAGTTCTGTGTAGCCTATGCTTGGTCCAAAGATGCAACCAGGAACCGTTCCCCGCTGTTGGCAGCTGTACAGGCGTTAGTCATTTGGAATATTGTGTTCAGTTCTGAGTCACCCTACTATAAGAAAAGTTCCTTCAATGTGGAAAAGGTGCTTTGGAGATTTACAAGGATGTTGTCAGGACTTGAGGGACTGAGTCATGGAAAGAGCTTTAGCAGGAGCATAGAAGAGGTGTATAAAATTAGGAAGGGCATAGACAGGGTGAATGCGCACACAGTATTTTTCCAGCGCTGGGGAAATTGAGATCTAGAGGATGTGGGTTTAAGGTGAGAGGGGAAAAATTGAAGAGGAGATTGAGGGCAACATTTTTTGCATAAAGGGTGATGTTTATGTGGAATGAAGGAAATGGTTGAGGCAAGTACTGGAACTGTAATGCCCTGGTTAAGATTTATGCTGTATGCTGTCAGTATTGCATTTTTAGAAGTTTTTTTTTTGCAGAAATAGTATGTCCTGCTGGTAGAACGTTTTGGTTTTGGCTAAGGTGAGAAGCCCTCTGTTCAAATTAGGAATATTGTGTCAGCCAGTCAGAATGGTGGGATCTGGATTAAGTTCTAGAGAGCGGGGGGCAGAGAGAGATTTGTGATAAATTGTAGTCTAATTTGGGGTCTTCTGGGTGGAGCCGCGGAGCGGGACAGGAGGTAAGATGCTGCAGAATGCTGTATATATATAAGTTTGGAACGTGGCTGATGCTTTCACGCAAACCATGGGTTCAGCGCCCTGAGTGACGGCTATACTCATCGTTTGGAATAGACGAGCTCCAATGGTCATGTGCATATTCGGACAGGTTTAACTGTAAGGGGCCCTCTTATTTTTTCTTTATTATCTTTCTCTTACTAACTGTTTGATAGAGCTGAAATTAGTAAGTATACTTTCTTTATAATTCTATGCGGCGTACAATCTCCTATTTCTTGCCGACTGATACTATGTATGGGCAGTACTTACACAGCATTTGCTCAAATCGAGGTTTCCTTATTCGGAACATCACGACGTTTCTGTTTGGTTGAACCCCAAATCATACTGACCGTAGACATATATTGCTTATGAAAGGTGGCCTTCTCACTGCTAAGTCATGTGGCTGTTAGCAGAGTTAGATCTCAAGCCAAGTTTGCATAGTGAGCCCGGTGAGGGTGTTACACAACATTTAGAAGGTACTTGGTCAAGTATGAGGATAGGAAAGATTTAAGGGATAAGGGCCAAATGCAAGCAGATGTGACTGGCTTAGATGGGAATCTTGGTCAGTTGACCCGGAGGGCCTGTTTCCCTGCTGTATGACTGTATGACTCTGTGGTTAATGTTGGCCGCAGGCAAGAACCATGGCAATGAACAGCAGCAAGAAGTTGGTGCTGTTTCTGGGTTTGATTCAAAGGTGCGTGTTACCAGTGCCTCACAATCACAATGCCAATGCTCAGGATCCATTCATTTTCACTCCCAACGGAGTCAGCAGTTTCTATCTCATCTCAGGAGCAGATATCTCTGTGGGTTAAAACAGCCCGATGAAAATTGAATAACTGCTCCCACTTTCTGCACTCAAGATGGAAATGAAATATTAAACTGGCCTCCAATACACACATGTCTGAACTGACTTACCCAGAGAAATGTAATGCTTACTGTTGTTTATATATTTACAAGTGCTTATTATACATGATCTACTTGAAATGGTGCCCATTAACATCTATCATTCATACTCTTGGTGTCTTTCCGCAGTTTGAAACTTGCTCATTATCAAAGGGTAGTGGTACTTTCACTGTTTATTGTATCTAAAGCTCATAAAGAAACGACAGGGTATAATCTTATCATCCCCTATGTATGGCACTCAAACAAGTTGGCACTCTTCCCCCTGTGTAGCTCCACTCTAGATATTAGAGCACAGACCATAGAGCAGTATAGGAACAGGCATTTTGGCCCACAGTATTGGGCCAGACCAACTAAAAAGTAAATCAACTCCCCCAAAAACTAATCCCTCCTACCTACATAATGTCTTTATCCCTCCATCTTCCTCACATTGAGTGTGGAATGAGCTGCCAGACAAGGTGGTAAATGCGGGTTCTTTTTTAACATTTAAGAATAAATTGGACAGATACATGGATGGGAGGTGTATGGAGGGATATGGTCCGTGTGCAGGTCAGTGGGACTAGGCAGAAAATGGTTCGGCACAGCCAAGAAGGGCCAAAAGGCCTGTTTCTGTGCTGTAGTTTTTCTATGGTTTCTATTCATATTCATATCTGAATGTCTATTGTCTCTATGAAATTGTATTTCTGTGTCTGAGTTCTGCCAATTTACATTTGAAGCAATGTCCATTAAAAGATACTTGAGAAGGGAAAGATAACGTTTGAGGATTTGTCTTTATTTGAGGGGTGAAGATGCGACTGACCAGAGATGCATTAATTGTCCATTCCTATTTCCTTTTTGACTTGTAGTGTAGTGCTGCTACCCACTACTGTCACACTTTAGTGCAGTGGAGTGGCTTTCTGGACTGTTACTGAGGGTGGTGAAACATCAGCTACAGTGCTGTGGGTCGAGAGTCACATGTTGGTCAGACCAATGTTAGTGAAGGACTTCCTTCCTCTAAGAACATTGCCGAAACAAGCATGGTTTTGCTGATACTAACTTTTCTTATTTTTGATGACTTGAAGTATTAGGTTTAAGGAAAGGCACAATGACACGGGTGGTGGTGTTGCTGTCTCGGGGTTCCATTCTGACCTCTGCTACTGTCAGTGTGGCAATGGAACGTTCTCTCTGTCACCTGGGTTTCCTCCTACATCCCAAAGATGTGCAGGCAGGGAGGTTACTGGCTGTTGTAGATTGGCCCTACGACGTTTAGAAACTGGGGAAAGTTGATGGAAGCGTGGAGAATATAAGAGAAATGGGATTCGTGTATTTGCTTGTCCAATGATTGTGCAGACTTAGTGGGCTGAAGGTCTTGCCTCCATGTTGTATGACACTTGTGTAACTTTACCACTTGTGTGATAGAACTTTAATTTGTATCACAAGCTCACCACTCCAGGTCTCTAGTCAAGTAAACAGTATGTTATCATTCTCAAAAGTTACAACTAAAGCTAAAGGCAACAGTAATAGAGAAACTTGCAAAACCTAAAGCACCTGTGAACAAATTACAACCTCAGTGTTTACCTTTGTTAAAATGAGGTTTCTGGATTTGATTTAGTCAGAGTTCTGTAAAACAAGTCAAAGCCGTAGTGTGGTTTAGATGGTTACAGGCTCAATTTTGAGTTTATTCGTCATTACTCAGACAGGTGGCCTCAAACCCTTCAGGCAGTTTAACCACCAATTCTCACTTTGGCAACGCACTGCACACAAAATGCTGGAGGTAGTCAACGAGTCAGGCAGCATTTTCTTCAGGCCTTTATCTCTTCCACCTATTCCTTCCCAGCTTCTTTCTTCATCTCTCACACCCCGCCCCAACTTGTACTCCTTCCACCTTCTTATTCTGGCTTCAGCCCCCTTTGTTCCCAGTCCTGATGAAGGGTCCAGGTTTGAAACGTTGACTGTTAATTCCCCTCCACAGATGCTTCCCGACTTGCTGGGTTCCTCTAGTACTTTGTGTGCGTCCTTCAAGATTTCAAGCATCTTGTGTTTATGGTCCCCACATTGGACTGCTTTGCTGAGCTTGTTCTGCCTTAAAACACTGGGCTTCATGCCTTGTCACGGTATACTTATGATCTGCGTTTGCATTTGAACAAAGAATGCTCTTTATTCCCATATTCTGAAATGCCTTATTACTAAAGCAATTAATAATGAAGACTTTGGCAGGGGTGAGTTGGGTTGGTTGGGAGAGGAGGCTGAAGGAACCATCCATTTTTGTCTTTTTTCAGGGACTGGATAGGGGCTTGTTTTGTAGGGTCTGAAGTAGTTAATGAAACCAATGTTGGAATCACAATCTATTCCACAGCTGGGCCGGATGAGAGGTCATCCACTCCTTAACACCACCTACACAGAGCTTCTGGGTGCTTGTAGGGCCGTGTAGTTGGTGAAAAGGTACAGAACATAATTTGCAACCACCAACATGGAGTTGGGGTTTCACTTCAGAGGCTGGTTGGATGTGATGTCGTAAAGGGTTTTTACTGCACTGTGTGAAAAGTTTTTTGGAGTTCAATATATGAGTTGTACTTTTTTTCTTAAACATAAAATGTCTTATGTCATTTTATTTGCAAAAACCTACATGCATGCGATTCATGGCCTCAAGTTCTCAGCACCATCCTGAATTCCCCCACTTTGAGTGGTCACGGAACTGGAGCTGGTACTGATGTTCCATTTCTTCAAGAAAGGTTTGAGCACATCTCTGAATTTATATCTCTGTCCACCTGGTAATCTCTTTTCATGACAGAGCTTGGAACAGTGTGCTTGGTGTCAGGAGTATGAACAATATAACTTGTAATCTGAAAGTAACAGGGGGCAGAGGACTGGGAAAATTAGCCTGGGAGGAGATGCAATTGGTTTGTTTTTCTTTCAAAGACTTTGGCAGACTCTCACAGAAATAATTCATAGCACTTCTCCAGTGCCTTGAAATGTCAGTTACAGGTATTCTAGGTCTCAGAAACATCTTGGAAAGGAAAGATCAACGCTGCTTCATAGACTGTGAGGATTGTGCCAAATCTTTATCTTCGGCAGGACTGAAACTTTGTCTGTACTCTTTTCCAAAGATGCTGCCTGGCCTGCCAAGTTCCTCCAGCATTTTGTGTGGGTTGCTCTGATTTTCAGCATCTGCAGATTTTCTCATTGGTGATGTGATACCTTTGAACATGTTTATCACAACCAAAGAGAGACAAATATATCCTTGGACTTTTTTTAAAGCAGAAAATATACACCAATAGCCCCAAACAATTATCCAGTGGTTTTTCGCTGGTAGACAGGCAACTTTCATATTCCCACTTCTGGCCCAACACTCTCTTATTTAACTTCGAGGGAAATTAAAGAAATGAAATCCAAGCTGGGTCTCTGAAAGTTCTCCATCTCTCCACTGTTCTTTACTCCTTTAGGGTGGCACGTTAATGTAATGGTTAGCACAATACTGTTGCAGTGCCAATTCTGCAACTGTCTGTGAGGATATTGTACATTCTCCCTCTGATTTCCTCCCACATTTCAAAGATGTACAGGCCAGTGGGTTAATTGATCACGTGGGTGTAATTGAGCAGTGCAGGCTGGTTGGCTGCAAGGGCTTGTTACCCTGCTGTATCTCCAAATAAAAAGCAATAAAATTTGTTTTGGCAGCACAGCCTCACAGCCGGTGGAGCATGTGTCTCAGACCTCCAGTGCTGTCTGTGTGGTGTTTGCACATTCCCCCTGTGACTGTGTGGCCTTCCTCCAGCGGCTTCTGACTCCTCCCACATCGCCAAGGTGTGCAGCTGGTGGGTAACGTGTGGACGAGTGGTGGAATCAGGGGGAGGTGATGTTAGTGGCAATTTAGCTTCGAATATAAGCCGGTTGTGGTGGTCAGCATGGTCTTGGGGAAGATATTTCTAACCTGGTCCCCATTAGTGCTATCTCTAATAATCAATTGTGTCATGATGTACTGCTCACAATGTGATACTTGAAATGAAATATCTCCTTTAACACAGCAGATGCTAATTGCTTCCACTCAATTCTCATTGCCTCTCTTACCTCAAAACTGTCTGTCCCATCTGTTGCCAAGTGCAGGTCTGAAGATCATCAAATCGTGCATCCCGTAACTTCAGCAACACCCAAACCACAACACTGGGTGAGTTATACACCGGCAAATCAAACCCCGAGGTATCTGAGAAATGAGCACAGTTTAATTGAAACTGTAATCAGATGATGTGAAACTAAATCCTCTGCAAGTATAAATAACGTGGATATCTTACATGACTGTCTGGCATTTATCTCTTGGGATCTGCGCTCTGCCCACCATTCCCACAAGTTCAGGTTCAAATCCCTTACAAGCTCTTTCTGTTGTCAGAGCCACAGCATTGTGTAGGATTAGAACCATGGAGAACTATTCCTCCTCACCCGATTCAGATTGCCTGCAGCCATTAACAGAGCTGACCACATAAAGTCTGCTGGTGTTTCTCCCTCTGTTGGATATTTCCTTTCTATCCCGTCACAACCAGCGCATCTCATGCAGTTAATGAACTCTACACCTGAACCGTTACCTTAAGTCCTGCAAGGAACCATCCCTTGCCCTATCTTTTCTCATTTACCTTCTCGATGATTATCTGAAAATTCACGCTCTGTGTATGATATTCCATCCAGGTCCACTTTGCCAACATCTCCTTTTGATCTGTCACTAGAGCCACAGAGCACAGAAGCAGACCCTTGAGCCTGTTAAATCTGTACTAACTAATCATCACTGTCTGGAATGGAGGGGCTATTGCACAGGACTGAAAGAAGCTGCAGAAGGTTGTAAATCTAGTCAACTCCATCTTGGGCACTAGCCTACCCAGGACATCTTTTGGGAGCGATGTCTCAGAAAGGCAGTGTCCATTATTAAGGACCTCCAGCACCCAGGGCATGCCCTGTTCTCACTCTTACCAGCAGGTAGGAGGTACAGAAGCCTGAAGGCACACACTCAGTGATTCAGGAACAGCTTCTTCCTCTCTGCCACCCGATTCCTAAATGGACATTGAATCTTTGGACACTATCTCACTTTTTTTTAAATATACAGTATTTCTGTATAAGAATAGCATGACAGCATTTCTGTATAAGAATAGCATTTCAGTATTTAAGTATTTCAGTATTTCTGCACATTTTTAATCTATTAAATGTCCATAATTGATTTACTTGTTATTTATTATTTTTTTCTTCCTCTCTGTGCTAGATTATGTATTGCATTGAACTGCTGCTGCTAAGTTAACAAATTTCATCTCACATGCCAGTGATAATAAATCTGGTTCTGATTCAGATTTACACCAATCATACACTAATTTCATTTCCTACTGCTCATCCTCCTATGAATTGCCCCTCCACCACCACCGCCTCCTGCCCCTCCTTCTCCCACGAATTCTACCAGTTACCGCACTCTGAATAATATAAACCATGCACACAAACACACCCGTCGTTGGAACATGCCAGGAAACCGGAGCACCCAGAGGTAACCCGTGCAGTCGCAGGGAGAACGTGCAAACTCCACACAGACAGCACACAAGGTCAGGACTGAACCAGGATCACTAGAGATGTGAGGCAGCAGCAGGACAAACTGTACACATGGCACCTCATTTGTTATCATGCAGAACGTGCTTGAGACAGCTTTGTCAGGAGAGGCAGAAGTTCAGTCCAAATGTTAGGAAGACAATGGTCCATAAAACTATAAGACATAGGAGCAGAATTCGGCCATTCAGCCCATGATCCTGATGTTATTGATGATACAGCTGTCAGCAAAGACATCTAGAATGTTCTGGTTCCCTCCCACATCATACAGATTGAGGTTAATTGGCTGTTGTAAGTTTTCCCCAGAATATTGATGAATGGCAGAATCTGGGGGGAAGTAACTGGTAATGTGGGGAGAATAAACTGGGAATGGTAGAGAAGCATTGGTGTAAATGGGTGTTCGGTAGTTTGTTCAGAGTTGGTAGGCAAAGGCGGCTGTTTCTGTGCTCTATAACCACACAACAGCAAGGGTGCTTACTGCATTTTAATGCAATTATTATGATACTGAAATGGTATGTGAATGTGGAATAAAACAAAGCATGGAACCTTGGAAGATCATTGCTCTGAAACGTTTGCTCTGTTTCTTTCTCAGTAGTGGTTAGGCTACATCGGAGTAGCGTGTAAAGTTCTGATTGCTGGAGAGAGTGCAGAGAAGGTTCACCAGAACATTGCCTGGATTGAAGGACTTTAGTTATGAGAAGAGGTTGAATATATTAGGCTTGCTTTCTTTGGAGCAATGGAGGAGAAGGAATGACAAGCTAAAGGTATAGCAGATTATGGGATTATAAGAAATTGGAGCAGAAGTCGGCCATTTAGCTCATTGAGCCTGTTCCACCGTTCAATAAGATCATGGATGATCTGCCTTTGGTCTCAGATCTACCTGCCTGCCCTTTCCCCATAACCCTTAATTCCCCTGCAAAGCAAAAATATGTCTAGCTGTCTCTTAAATATCTGCACAGTGGCCACTTTATTACTTACAGGAGTTATCTAATAAAGTGGCCACTGAGTGTATGTTCATGCTCTTCTGCTGTTGTTGCCAAAATATTTCAAGGTTCAGTGAATTGTGCTTTCAGAGATGTCATCTACACACTATTCTCTTCTGTAAGTATACAGGACTTTGTTGACTTGATCCCATTTTGTAACATGTTTGCTCTCACACTCACTGAACTTCACAATGCTTTTCAAGTTAGGTAGCAAGAATGGATAGTTTTCATTCACTGCTTTGCCTAATTTCTCTTTCCCCAAGAAGTGGATCTCCAGAAAATATACACTGAACGGCCATTTTATTAAGTACCTCCTGTACCTAATAAAGTGGCAACTGAGTGTATGTTCGAGGTCTTCTGCTGCTGTAGCCCAAGGTTCAACAGGTTGTGCATTCAGAGATGCTCATCTACAAACCACTGCTTTAATGCATGCTTATTTGAGTTACTGTCACCTTCCTGTCAGCTTGAACCAACCAGGCCATTGTCCTCTCTCATTAACAGGGTGCTTTCGTCCGCAGAACTGCCACTCACTGGATTTTTTTTTTGCATCGTCTTCTGTAAACCCTAGAGGCTGTTGTGTGTGAAAATCCAGGAGATTAGCAGTTTCTGAGATACTCAAACCACCAACAATCATTCTGTGGTCAAAGTCACTTAGATCACATTTGTTCCCCACTCTGATGTTTGTTTTGAACAATAACTGAACCTCTTGATCATGCCTGCATGCTTTTATTCATTGAGCTGTTGCCACATGATTGGTCATTAAATATTTGCAGGTATGCAAGTGCACCTAATAAAGTGGCCACTGTATGTATTTAATGAGATAGCCTCTACCACTTCCCTGGGCAGAAAATTCCACAGATTTACTCCTCTCTGGGAAAAGCAGTTTCTCCTCAGCTCTGACCTAAATCTATTCCCCCAAATTCACTTGGTTTAGTTTCACTTACATTGGAAACAACCATCCTGCCTCAAGGTTATCTACCCTTTTCATAACTTTATGTTTCTATGAGATCCCCTTTCATTGTTCTGAATTCTAGTGAGTATAGTCCCAGGTGACTCAATCACTCCTTGCAGGCTAACGCCTTTATCTCCAGAGTCAATCTGCTACACTTCCTCTCATCTGCCTCCAAATCCAGTCTATCTTTCCTCAAGTAAGGAGACCAGAATTGCATACAGTACTTCACGCGTGCCCTCAGTGGTAACCTGTACAGTTGCAGCATAACTTCCCTGCTCTTAAAGTCAATCCGTCTAGCTATGAAGGCGAACATTTCATTTGCCTTCTTCGTCACCTGTTGCACCTGAAAACCAAGCTCTTGCAAATCACGCACAAGCTCTCCCAAGTCCCTCTGCACAATGGCACACAGCGATCTTTCACCATTTAAATAATAACCTGATCTTCCATCTTTCCTTCCAAGGTGGATGACCTTGCATTTGCAGTTTTGTGTTCCATCTGCTAGACCCTTGCCCATTCACTTAACCTATCAATATTTCTCCGCAGACTCACTGCATACCCATAGATGGCGTAAATAGTCAGAATACATTTCCCGTGGCTGGGGTGTCAAAACAAAGAGAACAAAATTTTAAGATGAGCGATAGGAGATTTGAGGGGAAGTGAGGGGTAATTTTCTTTCCATAGCATGGTTGAGATCTGGAAAGAGGTGCCAGAGGAGCTTGCGGAATCAGAAACACCATTACATTTAAGAGGCATTTAGGGAGACACTTAAACTGGCAATGTTATGTTTTGTAACTTCAAAATATTAAACTAATTTACAGGAAGACACAGGAGTCCGAACCAGGAGTCGAACTTCATGTTTACTTTATGTGGGGTGCGCATGTATCACGAGGTAGTATCATGACATATGCAATTTGCGTATTAATAATGCAATGAATTATTTAATGAACAAGAGTGCTCAATCAACCAAAATATACAAGGTTACTCAAATATTACTCAAATGTGAATACACAATGGGCAAGGCACAGAAAGAAGACTGGTGGTGACAAATGTAACTAGAGACATGGGGTAAAACAGTTGGCATGGTTAAGGCCCTGTTTCTACATTGTACATCTCTGTAACTGTCTGCCAAAAGCAGCAAAGCACAGGCATTGATAAGATAGCTTGGGCCAGCTGAGGAAATCTCAGATATTAATTTCTTAATAAGAGTATTTTTTTTACTCAAAAGCTCAGAGTTGATATTGATCAGGACTTTTGTGAGACATCCTAATTCTGAAATTTTGGAATCCTTTTGAAAAATTTGTTTCACTTCACTTGTAAGATGCAAATAAGCAGCCAGGATTACGATCTGTCTTGTTCCTCAAGCACAAATGTGAAATGTGACAGAACAACATTTGTTTTATAAAATGCAAATAAGTTCTCATTTGTCCAAACTGGAAAATTTACCACAAGAGCAGTTTTAGTTGAGTTTTTTGTTTGTAAATTGAGAATAATCAGCACTTTAGTCCGAAGTGAGGACGAGAGAATTACAAGAGTTTCTGGGGCTCAGAGTTTAGTTGCATGCTGCAATTACAAAACTTGAATCCATAGAAACATAGAAATGTAGAAAACCTACAGAACAATACAAGCCCTTCGGCCCACAATGCTGTGCCAAACATGTACTTACTTTAGAAATTGCCTAGGGTTACCCATAGCCCTCTAGTTTTCTAAGCTCCATGTACCTACCCAGGAGTCTCTTAAAAGACGCTATTGTATCCGCCTCCACCACCACCGCCGGCAGCCCATTCCATGCACTCACCACTCTCTGCATAAAAAACTTACCCCTGACATCTCTGTATCTACTTCCAAGCACCTTAAAACTGTGCCTTCTCGTGTTAGGCATTTCAGCCCTGAGAAAAAGCCTCTGACTATCCACCCAATCAATGCCTCTCATCATCTTATACACCTCTATCAGGTCACCTCTCATCCTCCGTCGCTCCAAGGAGAAAAGGCCAAGTTCACTCAACCTATTCTCGTAAGTCATGCTCCCCAATCCAAGCATTATCCTAGTAACTCTCCTCTGCACCCTTTCTATAGTTTCCACATCCTTCCTGTAGTGAGGTAACCAGAACTGAGCACAGTGGGGTCTGACCAGGTTCCTATATAGCTGCAACATTTCCTCTTGGCTCCTAAATTCAATTCCATGATTGATGAAGGCCAATACACCATATGCCATCTTAACCACAGCGTCAACCTGCACAGCTGCTTTGAGCATCCTATGGACTCGGACCCCAAGATCCCTCTGATCCTCCACACTGCCAAGAGTCTTACCATTAATACTATATTCTGTCATCATATTTGACCTACCAAAATGAACCACCTCACACTTATCTGGGTTGAACTCCATCTGCCACTCCTCAGCCCAGTTTTGCATCCTATCAATGTCCCATTGTAACCTCTGACAGCCCTCCACACTATCTACAACACCCCCAACCTTTGTGTCATCAGCAAACTTACTAACCCATCCCTCCACTTCCTCATCCAGGTCACTTATAAAAATCACGAAGAGCAGGGGTCCCAGAACAGATCCGTGAAGCACATCACTGGTCACCGACCTCCATACAGAATATGACTCATCTATAACCACTCTCTGCCTTCTGTGGGCAAGCCAATTCTGGATCCACAAAGCAAGGTCCCCTTGGATCCCATGCCCCCTTACTTTCTCAACAAGCCTTGCATGGGGTACCTTATCAAATGCCTTGCTGAAATCCATATACACTACATCTACTGCTCTACCTTCATCAATGTGTTTAGTCACATCCTCAAAAAATTTTATCAGGCTCGGAAGGCACGATCTGCCTTTGACAAAGCCATGCTGACTATTCCTAATCATATTTTGCCTCTCCAAATGTTCATAAACCCTGCCTCTCAGGATCTTTTCCATCAACTTACCAACCACTGAAGTAAGACTCTATAATTTCTGGGCTATCTCTACTCCCTTTCTTGAATAAGGGAACAACATCGTCAACCCTCCAATCCTCCAGAACCTCTCCCATCCTCATTGATGCTGCAAAGATCATCACCAGAGGCTCAGCCTCTATCTCCCTCCCACAGTAGCCTGGGGTACATCTCATCCGGTCCCGGAGACTTATCCAATTTGTTGCTTTCCAAAAGCTCCAGCACATCCTCTTTCTTAATGTCCATATGCTCAAGCCATTCAGTCCCCTGTAAGTCATTCCTACAATCTCCAAGATCCTTTTCCGTAGTGAACACTGAAGCAAAGTATTCATTAAGTATCTATACTATCTCCTCCAGTTCCATACACAGTTTTCCAATGTCACACTTGATTGGTCCTATTCTCTCACATCATATCCCATCCATAATTGGTGCTTATAGGTACTTACATTGTGACGGGATCCTGAATTATCCCTATGAACTGTGCTTTTAAAAAGAGAGAGAGAGAGAGAGAGAGAGAGAGAGAGGGAGTTGTTCAACACAGGCACCTTGTTATTAAGAGAGAGAGAGGCGAAGACTGCTTTGAGATGGTCTTACGGTTTCTCTGCAGCGTGTTTACACTTTTGCAAGGACGCTGGCAGCTTCTAACTTCCTACAGAGAGAGATGGGAGGAGCTACTTGATGGACAGCTGGTGTTCAGCACAACAGTATTTAAACCAGCGTAATTGCTTGTTTCAAGGGGACACGCAGACACACAAGGGTGTGGTGAAGTTACCACTATCCTGTCCAGGTGCCCACGAGTGTGGGACTGAGGATCGATTATGAGGTATCGATCTGTGATTATTAGTGCATGGAAGAGTGACCTTGTGGAGTCTACTAGTGTGTCTACCCCTCACCTGTGTTGGTAGACTATCACTTGAAGACGGTGCTCTTAAGTTGGTCAAGTTTGGCTAACTTGGAAGTTTCGGAGGACAACGGGAAGATCGACAGCATCAGCTCACCTGAAGAACTAAACACCTCTCTCTCTCCATCACTACTCAACTGAATACCACAAACTGAACTGAACTTTACTCATCACCGTAAGACTGTATCCATTTACCCCTAGGCTTGAAGAAGCTTGGATTTTATATTTCCACACTTATATATATACAACCATTGCTAACCTGTTTGATATATCTGAATTTATATTACTGTATTGCATAGTTACTAATAAATAATATTAGTTAATAGTAATACCAGACTCCAAACTGTTTTCCATTTCTGCTGGTTCTTTAACCCGTCACGGGGTATGTGACAACATATCTGAAACATGAATAGTGGGTGTTATGTAACCTCAGTGCCTACATCACAACTGGAAAAAGTGATAGCAAAGCCACTTGTTCTATACATTTCAGATGAAGGTACCTCATGGATTCTCATCATGTGTCTGGACTTTGATGCTGGAACAACTTCCTTGGAATATAGGGAATAAAAGCCACTTAGTTAGGAAGTATACCTTTGTAAACAAGCACCCTTAGATTGTCCTGTCATCTCATCAGAAATTTTTGTACTAATGTTCCTCTATGAGATTCAGCCCTGGAACATCTGGACAGTGAAGATGCATACATCAGCATGCTCTCAATTGACTACAGTTCTGCATTCCACACTCTCATTCCTGAATCTAATCAATAAACATCAAGACCACCTTGTGCAAATGATTCTTTGACTTTCCCACTTGCAGACCCCAGTAGGTTCGGATTAGGAACAACATCTCCTCAACAATCACCATCAGCAGAGGTGCACCACAGACCCTGTGTTTAGCCCCCTGCACTACTCGCTTTATACCCATGACTATGAGATTAAGTACAGCTCCAATGTCATGCTCAAGTTTGCTGATGACACCAATATTGTTGGCCAAATCAAAGGTGATGACAAATAGGCATATAGGAGAGAGATTGAAAATTTGGCTAAATGGCACCACAACAGGAACCTCTCACTGAAAGTCCGCAAGACCGAAGAGCTAATTATTGTCTACAGGAGGCGGAAGCTGGAGGTTCATCAGGGGATCGGAGGTGGAGAAGGTCAGTAACTTTAAATTCCTTGACATTATCATTTCAGAGAATCTGTCCTGGGACCAGTGCAGAAGTGGCCATTCCCCTCAAAAACAAATATACCGCTTTCAATACTGTTGTGGAGGGTGACCTCCCGGGGGAATGCCACAGTGACCGGATTACAGGTACTGACCTTGGGTCCGTGGTGCAGAAGGGAAAGAGGGAGAAGAAGGGAGCAGTAGTGACAGGGGACTCAATAGTGAGAGGAACTGACAGGAGATTCTGTGGAAGTGAACCAGACATCCGGATGGTATGTTGCCTCCCAGGTGCCAGGGTCAGGGATGTGTCAGATCACGTCCACAACATTTTGGAGGGGGGGGGAAGCAGCCAGAGGTCTTGGTTCATATTGGTACCAATGACATAGGAAGGAAAAGCAATGAGGTCCTGAAAAGAGAATTTAGAGAGCTAGGTAGGAGGCCAAGAAGCAGGACCTACCGGGTAGTAAGTTCTGGATTGCTGCCTGTGCCACGCACCAGTGAGGGTAGAGACAGGATGATTTGGCAGATAAATGCATGGTTGAGAAGCTGGTGCAGGGGGCAGGGCTTCAGGTTCTTGGATAATTGGGGAAAGTATGACCTGTTCAAAAGTAATGGGTTGCACCTGAACCCGAGGGGGACCAATATTTTCGCGGGTGGGTTTGTTAGAGCTGTTGGGGAGGGTTTAAACTAACTTTTCAGGGAGGTAGGAACCAGAGTGAAGGGACTCAGGGTAGGATGGATGGTAAAAGAGTAAAGATAGCATGCAGTCAGACTGTCAGGAAGGACAGGCAGGTGATGGGACTTAGTTATAGCCAACAGGCTGAGTATCAAGTCTTTAGGGATGCAAAATCAGAAAGGATAGCAAGTACGGTACGCAAGGTGTTGTATCTAAATGCGTGTAGTATAAAAAATAAGGTGGATGATCTTGTTGCAATATTACAGGTTCCCAGATATGAGGTTGTGGCCATCACTGAATCGTGGCTGAAGGATGGTTGTAGTTGGGAGCTGAATATCCAAGGTTACACATTATATCGGGGGGATAGGAAGGTCGGCAGAGGGAGTGGTAAAAAATGGTATCAAATCAGTAGAAGGATGTGACATAGGATCGGAAGATGTTGAATCCTTGTGGGTTAAGTTAAGAAATTGCAAGGGTAAAAGGACGTTGATGGCAGTTATATACAGGCCTCCCAACAGTGGCTGGGAGGTGGACCACGGGTTACAACAGGAAATAGAAAAGGCGAGTCAAAAGGGATATGTTATGGTAGTCATGGGAGGTATTAACATGCAGGTTGATTGGCAAAATCAGGTTGGTAATTGATCTCAGGAGAGTGAGTTTGTTGAATACTGAAGAGATAGCTTTTTAGAGCAGTTTGTCATTGAGCCTACTAGGGGATCAGCTATACCGGATTGAATCAGATTCAGAATCAGGTTTGTTATCATCGGCATATGACGTGAAATTTGTTAACTTAGCAGCAGCACTTCAATGCAATACATAATCTAGTGGAGAGAGAAAAACAATAACAATAATAAATTAAATAAAACATAATAATAAATAGAAAAGTAAATCAATCACGTATATTGAATAGATTTTTTAAAATGTGCAAAAACAGAAATACTGCCCAAGATGGAGCTGACTAGATTTACAACCTTCTGCAGCTTCTTTCGGTCCTGTGCAGTAGCTCCTCCATACCAGACAGTGACGCAGCCTGTCAGAATGCTCTCCATGGTATATCTATAGAAATTTTTGTGTGTATTTGTTGAAATGCCAAATCTCTTCAAACTCCTAATAAGGTATAGCCACTGTCTTGCCTTCTTTATGATATATCAATATGTTGGGACCAGGTTAGATCCTCAGAGATCTTGACACCCAGGAAGTTGAAACTGCTCACTCTCTCCACTTCTGATCCGTCTATGAGGATTGGTATGTGTTCCTTCGTCTTACCCTTCCTGAAGTCCACAATCAGCTCTTTCGTCTTACTGACGTTGAGTGCCAGGTTGTTGCTGCAGCACCACTCCACTAGTTGGCATATCTCACTCCTGTACGCCCTCTCATCACCACCTGAGATTCTACCAACAATGGTTGTATCATCAGCAAATTTGTAGATGGTATTTGAGCTATGCCTAGCCACACAGTCATGTGTATACAGAGGGTAGAGCAGTGGGCAAAGCACACACCCTGAGGTGCACCAGTGTTGATCGTTAGCGAGGAGGATATGTTATCACCAATCCGCACAGATTGTGGTCTTCTGGTTAGGAAGGCGAGGATCCAATTGCCGAGAGAGGCGCAGAGGGCCAGGTTCTGCAACTTCTCAATCAGGATTGTGGGAATAATGGTGTTTAATACTGAGAGCTATAGTCGATGAACAGCATCCTGTTGTGGGTGTTTGTGTTGTCCAGGTGGTCTAAAGCCGTGTGGAGAGCCATTGAGATTACGTCTGCCATTGACCTATTGTGGCGATAGGCAAATTTCAATGGGTCCAGGTCCTTGCTGAGGCAGGAGTTCAGTCTAGCCATGACCAGCCTCTCAAAGCATTTCATCACTGTCGATGTGAGTGCTACCGGGCGATAGTCATTAAGGCAGCCCACATTATTGCCTTTTTGTAGCATGTGGGAACTTCTGCCTGTGTGATTGTGAAGATATAGCATTGAGGCAGAAAGAATGAGAGCTTAGAAATAGATCCTTCAGCCCATCGAGATTGTACTGACTATTAATCACCCATTTCCTGATCCTATCCTACCCTTATCGCTTTCTCATTTCTACCTGAATTCCCATCAAATCCCCCCCCCAATTCTAACCTCACCTACACACCACGTACAGTTTGCAGTGGCCCGTTCACCTATCAACCTGCACGCCTCTGGGGTGTGGGAGGAGTCAGGAACTCTCGGAGGACCTCCCGTCTCCTCCCACAGAGAGGAGATGCAAACTCCCCCCAGACAGCACGGGGGGGGGGGGGTCAAGATTGAACGTGAGTGTCTCTGGCGCCGTGAGGCATTGGATCTACTGGCCGTACCACTGTGCTGCTCTAAAATACACGATCAAAGAGCTAACACAGTTGCACAGAATGATACAGCTACACAGCAGAGAAGAAAAACATTCAGATCTTCATCCCTGTGACAGCTGGTACTGCCAGTGAAAGCCATTTCCCTGCTGTTTTACCACAGCAATGTAATTATTTACTTCTTCAAGATTAGAAAGTGTTGGTGTTCAGAAGGGCTTGAATCATTGAAAGTTAACGTACAGGTATGACAACCAATTAGGAAGCCAAGCAGCAGGTGAGGCTTTATTGCAAGAGGTTTTGCAATTATAGTAAATGGGAAATTACTTTACTAATATCACATGTACCAAAGTACAGTGAAAATCTTGTTTTGTATACCATCCATACAAATCAAATCATTAAAACAGTTCATTGAGGTAGTACAAGGTAAATCAATAGCAGGATGCAGAATGGAGTGTTACAGTTACAGAGAAAGTGCAGTGCAGATAGACAATAAGGTACAAGGTCATAACGAGGTAGTAGATTGTGAGATCAAGTGTCCATTTCATTGTACTTGGGAACCGTTCAGTAGTCTTATAACAGCAGGGTAGAAGCTGTCCTTGAGCATGGGAGAGTGTGCCTTTGGGCTCTGGTATCGTCTGCCTGATGGGAGAGAGAAGTGGAGAGGATTTCTGGGGTTGGGAGGGGGGTGGTCTTTGATTGTGTAAAGCCCTGGTGAGTTTCCACCTGGAATTCTCCACATTTATCCTCCCCCACCTTGGAAGAATATGTAACAATAGAGCAAATGCAAGGAAATTCATCAGACTGGTTCCTGAGAGGTTAGGTGGAGTCTGTGAGGAGAAGTTAACTTCGTATCGGTTGAGAAAAATGAAAGATGATCTCACCAAGCTCTAAAAAAATTCTTACCTTTATATGTTGATGCAGGGATGATATTTCCCTTGGAAGGTTTTGCATATAACAGGGATTAGTTCAGGAATGTAGCACTGAGGTTACAGATCAGAATCATCCTTTTGAATTAAGTGAGAGGAGTAGCCATGCTGGGGGGGAGGAGGACGAATCGCACTCCCACTGTCATTTCTGACAAGCATTTCCTTTGCATTCTTGCAAGTTATTATTTGAAATGTTTTACTATGCTTTCAGGGAAGTTTATTTTATAAAAACTCTCTTCTCCTCCCTTCTAGCTTTGGTTTCATGTTGGTGGAAACGATGTTTCCTGTCTCCCCCTTGTCATTTTGGCCAAGTCTTTCAAATCTCCCCTTAAGCTTTTCTACTTTGAAAATATGGTTCCATCTATTCTGATGTCTTCACGTGACCAAATTCCCTCGTCCGTATTCCTTGGCCTCATATTCCCTTCTACAGTGTGATGCCTAGAAATGGGCATCAGACTGAGATCTAAATAGTAAATCAGAATCAAGTTTATTATCACTGGCATGTGATGTGAGATTTGTTAACTTAGCAGCAGTTCAATGCAATACATAATCTTCAGAGAGAAAAAATATAGTAATAAGTAAACAAGTAAATCAATTACAGTATTTATATACAGAATAAATTTTTAAAAATGTGCAAAAACAGAAATACTGTATATTTTTTAAAAAAGTGTGGTAGAGTCCAAAGATTCAACGTGCATTTAGGAATTGGATGGCGGGGGAAGAAGCTGTTCCTGAATCGCTGAGTGTGTGCCTTCAGGCTTCTGTACCTCCTACCTGATGATAACAGTGAGAAAAGGGCATGCCCTGGGTGCTGGAGGTCCTTAATAATGGACATTGCCTTTCTGAGACACTGCTCCCTGAAGAAATCCCGGGTACTTTGTAGTCTAGAGCCCAAATGGAGCTGACTAGATTTACAACCTTCTGCAGCTTCTTTCCGTCCTGTGCGGTAGCCCCTCCATACCAGACAGTGATGCAGCCTGTCAGAATGCTCTCCATGGTACATCAATAGAAATTTTTGAGTATATTTGTTGATATGCCAAATCTCTTCAAACTCCTAATAAAGTATAGCCTCTGTCTTACCTACATTATAACTACATCGATATGTTGCGACCAGGTTAGATCCTCAGAGATCTTGACGCCCAGGAACTTGAAACTGCTCACTCTCTCCACTTCTGATCCCTCTATGAGGATTGGTATGTGTTCCTTCGTCTTCAATCAGCTCTTTCATCTTACTGACGTTGAGTGCCAGGTTGTTGCTGCGGCACCATTCCACTATTTGGCATATCTAGCCACCTGAGATTCTACCAACAATGGTTGTATAGTCAGCAAATGTTTAGATGGTATTTGAGCTGTGCCTAGCAACACAGTCATGTGTATATAGAGAGTAGAGCAGTGAGCTAAGCACACACCTCTGAGATGCACTAGTGTTGATCGTCAATGAGGAGATGTTATCACCAATCCACACAGATTGTGGTCTTCTGGTTAGGAAGTTGAGGATCCAATTGCAGAGGGAGGTACAGAAGCCCAGGTTCTGCAAATTCTCAATCAGGATTGTGGGAATGATGGTATTAAATGCTATAGTCGATGAACAGCATCCTGGCATAGGTGTTTGTGTTGTACAGGTGGTCTAAAGCCGTGTGGAGAGCCATTGAGATCGCATCTGCTGTTGACTTATTGTGGTGATAGGCAAATTGCAATGGGTCCTGGTCCTTGCTGAGGCAGGAGTTCGGTCCAGTCATGACCAACCTCTCAAAGCATTTCATTACTGTAGATGTGAGTGCGACCGGGCGATAGTCATTAAGGCAGCCCACATTATTCTTCTTGGGCACTGGTATAATTGTTGCCTTTTTGAAGGAAGTGGGAACTTCCGCCAGTAGCAGTGAGAGGTTGAAAATGTCTTTGAATACTCCCGCTAGTTGGTTGGCACAGGTTTTCAGAGCCTTTCCGGGTACTCCAGGTGTTATGTTAGGAACCGGAGGCGATTAGGGAGCTTAAGGTAAAAGAACCCTTAGGAACCAGTGATCATAATGTGATTGTGTTCAACTTGAAATTTGACAGGGAGAAAGTAAAACCTGATATAGCAGCATTTCAGTGGAGAAAGGTTAAATTACAGTGGTATGAGAGAGGAGCTGGCCAAAGTAAATTGGAAGGAGCTGCTGGCAGGGATGTCAGCAGAGCAGCAATGGCGTGTGTTTCCGGGAAAAATGAGGAAGGTGCAGGACATGTGTATTCCAAAAAAGAAAAAAATACTGAAATGGTAAAATATTACAACTGTGGCTGACAATGGAAGTCAAAGCTATTGTAAAAGCAAAAGAAAGGGCATACAACAAAGCAAAAATTAGTGGGAAGATAGAGCATTGGGAAGTTTTTAAAAACCTACAGACAGCAACTAAAAAATCATTAGAAAGGAAAAGATGAACTATGAAAGCAAGCTAGCAAATAATTTTAAGGTGGATAGTAAAAGCTTTTTCAAGTATGTTAAAAATAAAAGAGAAATGAGAATGGATATAGGACCGCTAGAAAATGAGGCAGGAGAAATAATGATGGGGTAGAAAGATATGGCTGATGAACTGAATAAGTATTTTGCATCAGTCTTCACTGTGGAAGACACTAGCAGTATGCCTGATGTTGTAGTGTGCGAAGGAAGAGAAGTGGGTGCAGTTACTGTTACAAGAGAGAAGGTGCTCAAAAAGCTGAAAGACCTAAAGGTACATAAGTCACCCAGACCAGATGAACTGCACCCAAGGGTTTTGAAAGAGGTAGTGTTAGAAACTGTGGTGGCATTAGAAATGATCTTTCAAAAATCATTGGACTCTGGCATAGTGCCAGAGGACTGGAAAATTGAAAACGTTACTCCACTCTTTAAGAAAGGAGGAAGGCAGCAGGAAGGAAATTATACACCAGTTAGCCTGATCTCTGTGGTTGGGAAGATGTTAGAGTCAATTGTTAAGGATGAGGTGATGGAGTACTTGGTGACACAGGATGAGATAGTACAAAGTCAGCATAGTTTCCTTCAGGGAAAATCCTGCCTGTTGAACACATTGGAATTCTTTGAGGAGATTACAAGTAGGATAGATAGAGGATGTAGTAAATGTTGTATATCTGGACTTTCAGAAGGCCTTTGACAAAGTGCCACACATAAGGCTGCTTACCAAGTTAAGAGCCCATGGTGTTACAGGAAAGTTACAAAATGGTTAGAGCATTGGCTGATTGGTAGGAGGCAGTGAGTGGGAATAAAAGGATCCTTTTCTGGTTGGCTGCCAGTGATTAGTGATGTTCCACATTGGTTGGTGCTGGGACTGCTTCTTTTTATGCTGTATATAAATGATTCAGATGATGGAATAGAGGGCCTGTTAACCTACTCCAAGATCAATCTAACCCTTCCCTCCCACATAACCCTCCATTTAAACCTGGAGGAATATGTTTAATATATTTAAATATGATATTGACTTGCTTGAACCTGAAGCCCGGACTAAAATAACCAAACTCCTAAATGATCTTGAAGTTGTGTATTGTGGGAATTGATACAAAGGCAAACTGAAGTGCTATGAGATGGATGAACCATTAGAATCACTTTGGGTGGCATCCAGTATGGATTGCTGACATGGGGGTGGGATGGAAGCAAATATTGAGATAACTTATCAGTTACACCGGACAACAAAGATTTTGTTTTTTTTGGGTGTAGCTTATGGACTTTGGGCTGCTGATCATGAAAGTCACCTTGAAAATTCCCTATGATGCACTGTTTTTTTGAAATTACCTATATTTATTATTTAAATTCATACTTCAAGTCAGAATAACTGATGCCAGGATTAAGGAAGGTATTTTCGTTGGTCCACAAATCAAACAGGTCATCAATACAGAACTTCTAGTGGGACTGGAGAAAATCGCATGGAAGGCATTCATGGATGTTGTTGAAATTTTTCTTGGCAACTACAGAGCACCAATCTATGTACAACTGGGTGACAAGCACACATAACCATGAAGTGCAACATGTCACTGAAGATCCATTTTCTGCATTCTCATTTAGACTTCTTCCCTGCAAATCTTGGCGCTATCAGTGACGAGCATGGTGAATATTTTCATCAGGATTCGCAGCTATGGAGAAATGGTACCAGGGCAACTGGAATCCATCAGTTCTAGCTGATTACTGTTGAATACTTGAGTGAGAAGCCTTAGACACTGAGTACAAATGAAAGTCATCAGTAAAACATTTTAGCTTAATGGAACTATTGCAAGTCGTCTGCACTGTTATGCAATTAAATGCATTATATTCAATAATAGTTAATTTATTGTTTCTCCAAATTCCTACGTGATACAAATTGTCTGAAATTATGTTTGTGTTCAGTTTCAAGCAGTCTATCATAAAACAAAAAACATCTGAGGAAGCAACGATTTCGGAAAAAAAAATTGTTCTCCAGTGTTATTAATCAGAAACCATATATTTGTTGTAATCATTGTTATCTGTAGGGTACAATGTTTCATTTAGCACTTCAGAAAGCACCCTATCATGCATTAAAATTATTATTCATTATGATTTTGCATGGCAACTGCTCTGCCAAAAACCACAAGAAACCACAGAGAGTTGCGGACACAGCTCAGTACATCCGTGGACTCTTTCTATACTTCTCGCTGCCTCGGTAAAGCAGCCTACATAATCAAAGACTCCTTCCACTCAGGATATTTCCTGTTCTTTCTCTTCCCATTGGGCAGAAGATACAAAAGCCTGAAAGCATGTAGCGCCAATCTCAAGGACAGCTTCTATCTTGCTATTATAAGACTATTGAACAGGCTTCTTGTATGAAAAGATTTGATCTTGAACTCATAATCTAGCTCATCATGGCCTTGCAACTTATTATCTGCCTGCACTGCATTTTATAACAGGAACACTTTATTCTGCTTTCTCAATGTACTGAGGTGATGAAATGATCTGTGTGGATTGCATACAAAACAGGATTTTCCACTGTACCTTCTGCATGTGACAACACGAAGCCAATTTACCAATTTACTTTGAGCAGTGAAGGAGAAAAGACAGGCATAGGAATTGTCATGTCCTGACTCAGAAAGAACAGGGAAAGCCAGCTGGGTCACAACAGTAGTCACTGAGGAATGGACTCCTGGTGCCAAATGTCTTCAAGAAAGAATGAATAACTCATGGTGAAACAAAGACGGACCAAGAAATTGACTGCATTTCCTTTCCCATGGCTTATTGGGGAACCAGCCTCAGTGCTGAACTTCTCAAATTGGCTGAAAACTGGAGAGGAAATCCCAAAGTATTTGTTTATGCAAAGTTAAGCTGTTCTTGCTCGACCCTGCACTGTAACATAACTAAATAACAAGTCATCACGTATATAGACAAGAAGACTCTGTTCTCAACAGGCAGCCAGAACTGTAAATAATCTGGGGAAATATTTGTTCTGTTTTGGACTGCTAGTACACTCACACGTCTCCACTAAAGCACCACTGTTGCATGAACGGTTGGAGACTAAATGCTCTTGTATTAGGCAAATTGGATAAAAATTATGCAATTGGAGAGGTAGGTTCCATTACCCAAATTGTCATGGGTTATGCAAGAAGAGGGATCAGAGAGAAAGAGGTCAATTTGCAGAAACTGGTAGATAGAACAACGTGAATGAGCACACGGATGAGTTCAATCTAAAATTAATTAGAGTTAAAGACTAAGCGTTGCTTAGCGTTAAAAGGATAGTTTGTTAGGGAACTGCAAACTGGGCATCTAGAGGTGCTGCTCACTGCCTAAGGGGAGTTAGGAGTCGAAGGAGATTGAGTGTGTGTTGGAAGCAGTGGGTTGAGACGGCTGACTGGAAACTGCAGAGAGAGAGAATATCAAGGAAAGAGCCAAGCTGTTGAAGGAAGTTTTTGGCGAGAGTGGAAGTGAACTGGAGATGGAGGTCGGTGGGAAAGAGGAACGGAATGGAAAAAGGAAGAAAAGAAAGCAGAGGTATGGGTTATCAAACTCTGAGGAGTCGGCGAATGATCAAAACAGGACAGCAAAACAATGGAAAGAAGATGAGATTAAAGCAATTATAAAACTAAGTGAAGACGGGGTATCATTTGGTGATTGGAACCCGATGCTCAACAGAATTATAGGCGAGATTACAGGAGCAAAGCTTTTACGAAATAGATCACTATTAGTGATTTGTCGGGATAGTACTCAGCAAGGCAAAGTGATAAGATTATGTAAAATAGACGGCAAAGAAGTACAATGCTCAGTACCCAACAATAGAAAGTGGACTAGAGGAGTTATTTCGGGGATACCAACAAAAGTTACTATGGATGAGATTAAACAGAACATAAAAGGAGCAAAAATTATTGAGGCCAAATGTTTGAAAGTTACAAGAAACAGGAAAAAGCGTGATAGTTTATTGGTAATGATTAACTTTGATGAAGAGAGATTGCCGACTAACGTTTACTTAGGATATATGTGTTATGCGGTTAGAATATATATACCACCCCTTTAAGATGCTATAAATGTCAGAAATTCGGGCACATTGCGGCATTCTGCAGAGGAAAACAAAGATGTGGGAGATGCGCTGGAGAACATGAATATGGGAAATGTGAAGCGGGAGCTGGGCTGAAATGCCGCAGTTGTGGCGAGGAACACAGTGCAGCTTATCGAGGGTGCATTTATAGCAAGAAGGCGGCTGAGATACATTATGTAAAAGTAACTCAAAGAATCAGTTATGTAGAGTCAGTGAAAGAATCTGATGAAAAAAAGGCTGTCAAGCAAACAAATACAGGGAATAATAAACTGGTGAATTGTGGGAGCTGTAATATGAAAAATAAGGATACTCAAAGAGTAGAAAGGATTTTGTGCGTTTTATGGTGGATGCAATTAATTGTTCAGCGCAAACAAGCAAAAGAACTGAGAAAACTAAAATTATCGTTAAGTCTGCAGAAAAGTATCTTGGTATTAAAGGGATTAGGTGGGAAGAAGTCAAAGAAACGCTGAATGGAGGATCCAACAGTTCACAGGCAGTGGAGATAGAATCTTAATGGCAGTATATTTATCGCAAATGGTCAAGAATTTAAGAAATGTTTCAGAACTTAAGGAAAATCCTCAGATTTTATGGTTGAAGCCCAGGGTAAATGTGCAGAACTCCAACAACAAATAGAAGTCCCCGACAAGAACAACTGTGAGTTGGAAAGAGATTGGAAAATGGAGGAAATTATTAACAAGGATACAAAAGGAAAAGGAATTTGTTGCAAAGTGAATTATCTACATTCAGATTATAAAATGAAAACATGGAAGCAAATGAAGAAGAACTCTGAGGTCTCAGTAAACAACTGCAGGCTACGATCCAAGAAAAGGAAAACTTGAAAAAACAGATAGACTTGGAAAAACAGCAATTTTAGAAGTATAACGTGTGATAATTACTATTCTTTAACAAGATGATTTTAGTCTTACAAGTGATGTAGATGAAATCAGTGTAATTGAGGTAATGCAACTACACGAAAACATGTGACCAAATTAAGGAAGAATAGCATTTGCGGCATTATCTAATGAGCGCATTAAGCATTCACGAGGAATTGCAACTACAGAGTGATGCTAATAGAGAACTGCAGGCTGAACTAGATTATCTAAAGTAGAGAACTCCAGGACACATTTGGTTGGAACACAAGAAGTCTAGCAGGTGGTGGTAATACACTGAAAACTGGGTGCCAACCGCCATAAAACAAAAAAGAAGAAGAAGAAGCAGAACTGCAAATGGAATTTACCTACCTGTAAAGAGGAGTTACAGTTCAGATGGTGCAGAGCATGATGCTGGACCATCTTCAGTAATTTCATGTAACACTTAACGCCATATTATGTATTGTAGTGCTATTTATCTTATCTCATTTGTCCTATTTATTTGGATTTAAATAAACAGCTTGAGTAGAATTCTAGGTTGTGCTGCTCATGACAAGTTCTCCACTAGAAAGGGTTCAGGTCAAACTTTGAGGACAGGGGAAAGGAGAACCTACCTCCAACTCCCCTCTTTGATGCTACCTGCCCCTCCCCACTGCTCACCCCTCTGCAGCCTCCACTCACTTCTCACCACAAAATGCAAAGAAAGGTTTCCAGGCAGTGTATAAGAAAGCAACTATTCAGCTTGAGTATTTATTGCTACGTTTGTTTGACTGGCTCCTAGTAAACACCATAAGACATAGGAGCAGAATTAGGTCATTCAGCCCTTTGAATCTGCTTGCCATTCCATCACGGCTGATCCCAGATCCTGCCTTCTTGCCCTGACCGATCAGGAAACTATCAACTTATGTCTTAAATATACTCCCAGACTTGGCCTCCACTGCAGTCTGTGGCGGAACAGTCCACAGATTTACTACTCTCTGGCTAAAAAAAAATTTCTCCTTACCTCTCTTCTTAAAAAGTTGCCCCTCAACTTTGAGGCTGTGCCCTCTAGTTCTGGATACCCCCACCATAGGAAACATCCTTTCGACATCCACTTTACCTAGTCCTTTCAACATTCGGTAGATTTCAATGAGATCCACTGCATTCTTCTAAATTCCATTGAGTACAGGCTCAAAGCTGCCAAATGATCCCCCCTTCATTCCGGAATCATCCTTGTGAACATCCTCTGGGCTCTCTCCAATGACAAAACATCCTTTCTGAGATATGAGGCCCAAAACTGTTGACAATATTCCAAGTGTGGCCTGACTAGTGTCTTATAAAGGCTCAGCATTATCTCCTTGATTTTATAGTCTATTCCCCTTGAAATAAATACCAACATTGCATTTGCCTTCTTTACCAGAGACTCAACCTGTAAATTAACCTTCTGGGTGTATTGCACAAGGACTCTTAAGTCCCTCCGCACCGCTGATGTTTGAACCTTCTCCCCATTTAGATGATAGTCCGTACTATTGTTCCTTTTACAAAAAATGCATTATTGTACATTTCCCAATACTGTATCCATCTGCCACTTTTTTGCCCATCCTTCCAATTTGTCTAAATCCTGCTACATTGCTTCTTCGGCACTAATAACCCCTCCTATCTTCGTATCATCTGCAAACTTTGCCACAAAGCCATCAATTCCATTATTCAAATCATTGACAAACAATGTGAAAAGTAGTGGTCCCAATACTGACCCCTGAGGAACACCACGAGTCACCGGCAGCCAAACAGAAAAGGCCCCCTTCATTCCCATTCACTGCCTCCTGCCTGTCAGCCTTCCCTCTATCCATGTCAGTATCTTTCCTGTAATGCCATAGGACCTTAGCTTGTTAAGAAGCCTCATGTGTGGCACCTTATCAAATTCCTTCTGAAAATCCAAGTAAATGACATCCACTGCCTCTCCATTGTCTACCCTGCTTGTTACTTCTTTGAAGAACTTTATCAGATTTGTCCAGCAAGATTTCCCTGTACAGAAAACATGCTGACTTTGACTTATTTTGTCATTAGTCTCCAAGTATCCTGAAACCTCATTCTTAATAATAGACTCCAACACTTTCCCAACCACTGAGGTTAGGCTAACAGGCCTATAATTTCCTTTCTTTTGCCTTCCTCCCTTCTTAAAGAGTGGAGAGACACTTGCAATCTTCTATTCCTCCAGGACCATGCCAGAAACAAGTGATTCTTGAAAGTTCATGACCAATGCATCCGTGATCACTTCAGCAACCCCTCTCAGGACTCTGGGATGTCATCCATCTGGTTCAGGTGACTTATCCATTTTAAGACCTTTGAGTTTGCCTAGCACTTTTTCCTTTGTAATAGCAATGGCACTCACTCCTGTTCCCTGATACTCACGGACCTCTAGCACACCGACAGTGTCTTCCACAGTGAAGGCTGATGCAAAGTAAATTCATCTGCCATTTCTTTGTCTCCCATTACTACCTCACCAGTATCATCTTCCAGTGGTCCAATATTGACTCTCATGTCCCTTTTACTCTTTATATAACTGCAAACACTTTTAGTATCCTGTTTTATATTACTGGCTAGTTTGCCCTCATAGTTTATCTTTTCCCTTCTTTTAACTTTTTTCGTTGCCTTTTGTTGGATTTTAAAACCTTCCCAATCATCCAGCTTCCCACTCACTTTTGCTACTTATGCAATCCTTATCTTCCCTTGTACCCTAATGCCTACCCCTACTATTTGAGAACTACTTCTCCTGTGGGACATATCTATCCTGCGCCTTGTGAACTATTCCCAGAAACTTCAGCCATCTCTGCTCTGCTGTCATCCCCGCCAGTATCCTCCTCCAATACACCTCGGCAAGCTCCTCTCTCATGCCTCTGCAATTCCCTTTATTCCATTGTGATACTGATGCATGTGAATTATGCTTCTCCCTCTCAAATTGCAGTACGAACTCAATCATATTATGATCACTGCTTCCTAAGGGTCCCTTTACATTGAGCTCCCTGATAAGATCCACGTTATTACACAACACCCAATCTATGACAGTCTTTTCCCGAGTAGGCTGAAACACAGGCTGCTCTAAAAAGCCATCTCATAAGCACTCAACAAACACCCTCTCCTGTGATCCCACACCAGCCTGATTTCCCCAATCTCCTTGCATATTGATGTCCCGCATTACAAATGTGACAGTACCCTTACTGCGTGTCTTTTCCAGCTCCCTTTGCAATCTCAGCTCCACATCTTGGCTAATATTTGGAGGCCTATATATGATTCCCGTAATATTTATTTTTACTCTTGCCGTTTCTTCACTCCGCCCACAAAGATTCAACATTCTCTGACCCTATGTCACCTCTTTCTAAAGATGTAATTCCTTGTCTTACCAACACAGCACTGTTTATGCCTTCCTGCCTGTCCTTTCAATACAAAGTATGATCTTTGTGCAATTGTAGCCAAATTTAAACCGGGTTTTAAATATTACCTGAAGTCGTTTGTTGCTGTTTTTTGCAAACAGATGAAACTGCCTTCCGAGTGTGAACTCTGCTGATTGCTTTAACCCTTTTCCAATGCTAATAACCACAGTGCCTTGCACTCCCCCCGTTTCCCGTCACACTACCTCATCAACAACTCCACCCTTTGCTGAGCAAGTTCTGAAGCACCATCCCAGCTGGACAGTTTTTGCTTCCCCTTTGACTCTCTACTCCCACCTCCATCATGCTATTGGTCCTCACATCTGTCGCTGAGACCCCTGTCTGTGCCTTTGCTATCTCCAGCAATGTGTCAAAATGATACCAGCCTTCTATCTTCTGGAAATATGAAGTCTTCCAAATCTCTGCTTCGATTCTGCATCTAACCTGTCACTCTTTAGGAGTTCTCTCTGTTTCAATCCAATCACACCCCCCCCCCACCAATTCTGCTAAACTTTAGAGAATACAGACCCAGCCTACATAATCTCTCCCCATAACTCAAATCCACCATCTTAAAAATCAATATGTTGATCCTTCACACTATGTCCTCTATCGCAGATCTTGTCATCGTCGTGGCTATCCCTCGAGGTCGAAGATAATGGTCTTTGTTCTGTACAGAGTGAAGACACCTGTGTGTGTATTTGTTTAATGTGTACTTGATGTTGCACTCCAAGAAGCACACAATACTTCACAAATCAACCAACTGATTCCATTGGCATGGAAACCATGACGATTGGAGCTGATGGATTTGTTGCAGCCTTCATCCGCCTTCACAGCCGTTGAGTTGGAAGTAACTTCGTCCACCTGTTCCACCGTTGAGGTCTTGGTTGGATCGTTCTTAGTCAGGGACCTCACCCTCGACCTTACTGCCATGGGTGACCCTACCAGGAGCATAGCTCCAGACAGCATTGCTCTCAGGATCAGAGGACCACGCAACCTTCTCGACCATGACAAGGTGACAATCCACGGAGAAGAATCGCAGGTCTATCTTGTTTGTGTATGGAGGCTCAATCCGTATATAATATTCCAGATACAGTATCAGAAAGTTTTGCCAAGCCACATTCTCCTCCTGTCAATTCCATGCAATCTCAGCCAGGCTTACAACCCTGAGGATTTGGGCCTCCCTTGCACATCCTCAGTTTTCTTTATCCCAACATTTTCAGCAGTCTTAACTCTGAGCTCTGGAATTCTCTTTCTCAAACACAATGTTCCCTATACTTCTGGTTTTATTACGTTCTTCACAATGTTGATAAATCTTTTTATCATCTTATCTCGTACCTCTATGTTTTTTAAGATTTTTATTGAGATACAGCGCAGAATAGGCCCTTTGAGCTTCGCCACCCAGCAATCCCGATTTAACTCTCGCCTAATCACAGGTCAATTTACAATGACCAATTAACCTACAAACTGGACTGCAGGAGGAACCCACAGGAAACCCACATGGTCACAGGGAAAACGCACAACCTCCTTAGAGATCGTGACGGGAATTGAACCCAGGTCGCCTGTACTGTAAGGCATTGGGCTAACCACTACACTACTGTGCCCCTCCTTGTGACTCAAAGTCACACTTCATTTGATGAAAGTCTCTAGGATGCCACATGAATGCAGGTTGTTATTGTTAAAATAATTTTTCCACTCTACATAGCAAGGAACCATCTTTGTTTATAAAGTGCCTTTAAGCTGTCAGGGTGTTCTTGTGTATCTCGAAATTACTGGTGAATCATCGAATTGAAAGCTGCTAAGTCACAAAAAGCAGTAATGAAATACAAGTCAAGATTCTAGATAATCGATAGACATTTACCAGGATTTATAAATTCAAAACACACATAGAGTTAGTAATGGACCGCTTGGCTCACTGTGCTTATTCTGATATTCAGTGAGATTGTGGCTGATATTTACGTCTGTACCATTATCTTACAGTAAATTCAAATCCTTTGATTTTCTTTGTAAATAAAAATCTACAGGTCAGTGCTTGAACGTAGTCAGTGAGTGAGCCTCTACACTCCTCTTGTGTAGAGGATTCTGAAGGTTTTCTTCCCCTTCGGTTAGAAATCTCCCCTCCTTTCTGTCCTGAATGGCGAATCCCTTATTTTGAGAGCATGATTACTGCTTCTGGATGTTTCACAATGAGAAGCCCTGCTGGAGTTCTCTCTGTTTCAATGAGATCACCCTCTTATTGTTCTAAATTGCAGAGGGCACAGATCTAGTCTACTTGATCTCTGCCCGTGAGATGAACTCTTCATCTCTCAGTCTACTTCACCATGACAATTACACCGTATCGTCTCCCTGCACCACACTCTCTCTGTATCTGCAACACCATATTCTGCATTCCATCTTCCCTTGGCATTACCTCGACGTAATGCACTTGCGTATGGAATGAACGTGTGGATGGCAGGCAAACAAGTTTTTCAATGTATCTCAGTACATCTGACAAAAATAAATCAATTACCAATCCATATGACAAACCTTCACTGCACACCCTCTACTGCAAATACATTCTTGCTTGGATTTGTGGCCACATCTGTACATTTTATTCCAGATATGGTCTCACACAGGCTCTATTTAAAAAGTAAGCTATCTCCACACTTGCACTCAAATCGCCTTGCAAAAAAGTTTGCACCAGTTGCTTTCCTCATAGCTTACTGTTGTTACAATGATAACTTTCAATAATTTGTATATTATCTCTAATCATCACTTTCCTTAGGGTTGTTATAGCCAAGGTGGTAATGGGGACAAACCCTACTACCTATTAAATGCTCCCAATAGTGTGCGTTTCCAATTGCCTCTGACAACCAAGTCCAGCTCCTGGTCTTCATGTGTGGTTTAGCTACTAAGCCCGGCGGAACCATTTCTACTGACAGGAGAAGGGGCAAAGGCGGGTTAACGGTGCCTTAAAACCAGTCGCTTTGGGCAGATGGGGCTCATCAGCTGTGGTTGGCAGCTTATCGAGGAAAAGGTAAACTCTGATCTCAACCCTCTACTGCCTTGCGGCTATACCCACTCATGGGGAAGGTTTTGGGAGTAAACCCTGACGAAAAACCCTGAGCTGGAGTCCCTGAGGCAGTCCTACACTGAGTTCAAAGCTGACTGGCAACTCCCGCGATGCTGCTGGTGCCAAACTGTTTCAGTCTCTGCCTTTCCTTTGGGTTCATCAGTTGCGTGGAGAGTGGGAGGCTGCTACATGGGCAACAGCTTGTTCTCCATATCGTACTGCCCAGGCTTGTGTATCTAGACAGCTAGGACACGATATCCACAGTCAACCCTGACTGACAGAGGCCCTCAGGCTCAAATCATCAATACATTTCAATCTCCCACCATTAAAAATAATCTGTCTCTCTATTTTTCTACCAATGTGGGGTAACTTTGGTCTTTGTCTTTGCTATTGCTTAGCACACGCTTGGACTCGGTGACAGTACCGATGCGGTTATTTTTGCCGGTGGGGGAGGGGGGATCGTTGCTTGCTGCCGCCTGCGCATGGGAGGGGGGAGCTGGGGAGGGGACTTTGGGGTTCTCACGTTTAACTGTCGCTCACTCTTTGGGGTACTTCTCTGTTTTTGTGGATGTTTGTGAAGAGAAAGCATTTCAGGATGTATATTGTATACATTTCTCTGACATTAAATTGAACCTTTGAACCAACGTGGATGACCTCAACGTATTCCACATTACTTTCTGTCTGCCATGTCCAATCCATTTCTCCAAAGGTTTCTCTGTGTCCACCTCGCAGCTAACACTGCAACCTTGTAAGAATAATAAATAAATCTATTTTAAAATGTTCCTGATGTGTCTTATTGGCTTGATGTTGCAAGAACAGAGCAGTATTGTAAAGGTTGTTAAATTAAGAAAACTGCAATAAAACAAAAACAGTATATATCAAGATGCAATAAGGTTGAGAAATTAAGCAATCAAGTACAAAATGATCAAGGTGAGTGTGGGAGGAACCATAGAAACCAGATGCAGCCTGTGCAGTCACAGGTTGAAGGTGTAAATTCTACACAGACAGCACCTGCAGTCAGGATAAACCTGGGCTGCTATGGACACTACCAGCTGCACCACCATAACTCCTCTCGTTGTAAAACAAGATCAAAGAGAAACCACGTGGTGAGTGTGGGACCGGGGAGAGTGCATGAGACCCGATCATGAGGAAGAGAATCTGTGTTAGCGGAGGGAAAAGACATGCATACCACTGTCACTCAGAATAGTGGTCCCCAATCACCGGGCCGCAAAGCATGTGCTACCAGGCCGTGAGAAAACGATATGATTTAGTGATATGAAACGATATGAGTCAGCTGCACCTTTCCTCATTCCCTGTCACGCACTGTTGAACTTGAAATAACCTACCAAATCATACCAAATAACACATGAAACCTAAAATAACACTAACATATAGTAAAAGTAGGAATGATATGATAAATACACAGCCTATATAAAGCAGAAATAATGTATGTACAGTGTAGTTTCACTTAACAGAATCAGAAAGATTAAGCCAAAACCGATTTGTAGGAAAAAAATCGTCACGTACACACATGCACACGTCACGTATGCGCACGTCACACATGCGCACACGGGTGCCCGCGCAAGGCTTCATGGTCATGGTAGTCTTTCTTGGGGTAAACGCAAGTGTCCCATATTTGACTGCTACTTTTGTCCCTTATTTGGGAGTGAGAAAGTTGGCAACCCTACTTGAACACACCCCCCCCCCACCGGTTGGCTGGTCCACAAGAATATTGTCAATATTAAACCGGTCCGTGGTGCGATAAAGGTTGGGGACCCTGACTCAGAAGGGAGTCTCCAAGGCTTTGAGCAGCAGGCCGTTTTTAAGGATTGCTTCTTGGGACTGGATGCAACTTACTCAAGAAGTTCATGGTGCTTGTAACTAACTTTCCTTTTCTATCGTGGCTTGTAGCGGTCCTAAACAAGTCTCCTGAGTTAATTTAAATTAGCTCTTGAAAGGAAAACAAAATTATGAATTCATATTATCATATGAAAATATGATATATTAACCCTGATCCAACTTGACTGACAACTGAAAACAGATATTACTACATAAATAAGACAACAGACATGAATATCATCACTTAATTATCAGTGGAGAGTTAATTATTCTCATCAATAGTATCTCATTAAAGTACACCAAGATGCTAACTGTGTGATTTTAAAGTTGTAAATCAGTAGGATGTGAATGTGCAAATACAGAGACTGTTAAAGGAGTGTCTGAATTAACATTTGAGTGTATTTTTCAGGATTCTGTGGTGATATTTAATGTTTATGTGATCAATAATGTTCAGCATTCTTCTGCTCTAAAGCTGTAAAGTTCAAAGTCTCCTTGAATAATCCATGCAACACACATAAAAGTTGCTGGTGAACGCAGCAGGCCAGGCAGCATCTATAGGGAGAGGTACAGTCGACGTTTCAGGCCGAGACCCTTTGTCAGGACTAACTAGCTTCAGTTAGTCCTGACAAAGGGTCTCGGCCCGAAACGTCAACTGTACCTCTCCCTATAGATGCTGCCTGGCTTGCTGCGTTCACCAGCAACTTTTATGCATGTTGCTTGAAATTCCAGCATCTGCAGATTTCCTCGTGTTCACATTGACTAATCCATGATTGTGTTTTCAGTTGTCATGTCCAGTTCACTATATCTCCTGACCCATCTTGTCCAGTTCACTATACTTCCTGAGCTGATTTAGTGTACTGCTGAGCTATAAAATGTCACAAGTTGTAAGATTTTTTTTACTCACACAATGTTCAAAGTTCAAAGTATATTTATTAACAAAGTATGTATAGATTATACAACCTCTCCTTATAGGCAGCTACAAAACAAAGAAACCTCAAAAGAAACTATTAAAAAGGACCATCAAACACCCAATACACAGAGAGAGAAAAAAACCATGTAAACAATAAAAGTAAGTAAATAACTTAGTAATAAATAGTAAGTAAGTAATTGCCCTGTGTTTCTGTGATATCACACCGGAGGAATATTGTATCATTTCTTAATGCAGGCATTACTAAATGACAATAAAAGGGGACTGCGCGTCCTCATAATCTAATAATCTAATAGCTCCAAAACTGAAGTTTTACAAAGACACAAAGCCGGGTATCACTGCAGCTGTAGCAGACCACAGCCTCAGTTCGTCACAAAGCTGAGTAAACTTTGCGAGACCACAGACGCAGAGCCAGGTATCACTGCAGCGGGAGCTGGCCCAGCTTCAGTTCAGCGCGGAGCTGTGTAAACGTCACCGAGCAATGAACAGAAGCAGCCCTCGCCTTGTGTTCAGTCCTGACACTCCGACCTTTTCAGTCTGGCCCGTCACTTAAATCATTGAAACATCAGGCTGTTCCTTGCTCTTGGACTGTTTTGGGGCCTGAGCCCTACTATTGCTATTTGGCCTGTACTGGACTTTCCAGTTCGACCCAACACTAAAATCGATCAGACATCAGGACTTTCCTCTCTCTCGGAGACGCCACGACTCTGCCTTGGCTCTGCTTCAATCCTGCCTCCTCCTTTGCTTCCCTCAGCCAGACCTTCCCTGCACCTCTGCCTCTGCCACTTGCCTCCACTTTCCTCGAATGTTTCTCACCTGTGAGTGAGAGAGAGCTTCAGGAGATTCAGGGGAAAGAAAGGAAGGGAGAGAGCGAGACGGAGCACCAAAAGAGAAAAGGAAGGGGATAGTGTGGGAGAAGAAGAGAGGGAGAGGTAAGAGCAGGAGAGGCAGAAGAAGGGGAAGGGAGAGAGGGAGAGCAGGATTGGAAGAAAAGGAAAAGGCCATGTTGAGACGATGCTTGGATTAATCCGATGTTCTGGGGAATAGGCTGTGCCAAATTGAAAGATTCTGTGTTACATAATACAAAATAAAGGCACAAGGCCTTATATTTTAAGATGCAGTGCTCCTTTAAGAAGCTGTGTGAGTGTGAGACCTGCGTGAGGCTCCAACTACTTTATCTCTGTTGTTTTGTTCTTTGGCACGAGTGTTTAAATTTTAATTCACCGTGGAAATAAACTGTTTTTAAGCTTTAATGTTATCTGCAAAGGTTTCTAAAGAGGGAAATTAAACATAATAATTAATGTGTGCATTTTATTTTGTCCTGAGCATATTCTTTTTATTCCTTTTCTGTTTCCTGTAGTCTCAGGCTACTTTGTTTTATTCACTTCCAATTTACATTAATATCAGAAATAACAAGGACTACAGCCACAATCTTCAAGCTAATGTTGTAAGTTATGTGACTGTACTGTAGCCTCAAGCAACATATCTCACAATATATGTGTCAGTGATATCCACCTGATTCTGACTCTCTGCATTAATAAATCTGGACGAGATGCCCCTGTATTAATAAATTGGCATTAAGGGAATCAGTGACCTTTTGCAAAATAGTTCAGGAGCAACTGGCCTATGATCATAAATATTGGCTGCCTTACAGAGGACATTTTCTGCCTTCAGATGAACAATGATAAGAACGAAGGCTTTTGATGTTCTGTTTGATTTTTGGTACCAAGATTTTAGTTTCAAAGAAAAATAAATTGAAAGAATAAATTAGTTGTAATTCACTAAGCTGAAATGCTTCCAGAGTGAATAAGCTCGCAAACATTAACTCTTTGTACTGGGCACTATTTTGTTTACATTTTTAATGGCTATTCTTTCAGTGGGTGAACAGTTAAAGAACAGTGACTATGTCTCCTTAAGTTTTAAGGTAGCTATTAGAGAAGTTTAAGTATTGGCCTTGCAGGAGAGTATTAAATTAGAGCAGGGCAAATTATGAGAGCATTAGGCAGGAACTGGGGAGAGTTCACTGGAAACTGCTGTTTTTTGGGTAAGTCCATATCCTACATGTGGAGGGTGTTTACAGACCAAGTACACAGAGTACAGGACAGGTACACATGTTCCAGTCAGCAGGAAGGACAAAGATGGCAAGAAATATAAGGAAGACAAAGCAAAAGAACCTTGGGTGTCAGCAGAGGCGATGAATTGTCAAGAAGGAAAAGAAGAAGAATGTCAAGTTTATGAAGCCAGAAACAAACACAGCCCTGAAGATCATAAAGAAGTGAGAGAAGAGCTCAAGGGGGGAATTAGGAAAGCCAGGAGGTGCCATAAAAAGTTTTAGTCAAGTAAGATTAAAGTGAATCCCAAGGCATTCTATACATACATCAAGAGCAAGAAGATAACTAGGGAGAGGGTAGGACCACTCAAAGATAAAGGGGGAACATTAGCTTATATGTGGTGGATGTGGGTGAGGTCCTTAATGAGAACATCAGTGTTTACCAAGGAGAAGGACGTGGAGAATAAGGAGATCAGCCAGGTGAACTAATATGCGAGGGCATTTTCTCCTCTCTAGCAGCAGGTGAAGTCCCAGAGGACTGGCAAGTAGCTAATATTGTTCCATTATTCAGTAAGGGAACTAGAGATAATCTTGGAAATTATGGATTGGTGTCTCACATCAGTGGTAGGGAAGTTACTGGACAGAATTCTTAGTGATAGGTTTTATGAGCATTTGAAAAACCATGACCTAATTAGGGAGAGCCAGCATGGCTTTATGTAGGGCAAGTCATGTCTTACTAACTTGTTTGGACTTTTTGACGAGGTGACAAGGGTGATTGGTGAAGGCAGAACTGTGGATATTGTCTGCTTATCTGTGTTTGAGTAGGTCCCTCAAGGGAGACTCACCCAGAAGATGCAGATGCAGATGCATGGGATCCATGGTGAACTGGCCATTTGTATTCTGAACTGGCTTTCTCATAGAAGACGGAGGATAGTGGTCAAAGAGACTTATTCTAGCTGAAGGTCTGTGATTAGTGGTGTACTGCAGGGATCTGTACTGGGATCTCTGGTGTTTGTGATGTATATCTATGACCTGGATGAAAATGTATGTAGAAAGGTGGGTTAATAACTTTGCAGATGATTTGAAGGTTGGTGGTTTTGTGAATAGTGTAGAAGACTGGCAAAGAATACAACGGGATATAGACCAGTTGCAGATATGGGCAGAGAAATGTTAGATGGAGTTTAACCCAGACAAATGTAAAGTGTTGCACTTCGGTAGGGCAAATATAAAAAGGTAGTATACTGTTAACGGCAAGATCCTTAACAGTCTGGATGATCAAAGGGATCTTGGGATCCAAGTTCATAGCTCCCTGAAAGTGGTTACACTGGTTGTTAGGATGGTTAAAAAGGCAAATGGCATGCTTTCCTTTATTAGTCGAGGCACTGAGTTCAAAAGTCAAGAGGTTATGTTGCAGCTTTATAAACCTCCAGTTAGGTCGCATCTGGAGTATTGCATGCTGTTCTGGAAAACCCATTATAGGAAGAGTATCACACATCAAAGTTGCTAGTGAACACAGCAGGCCGGGCAGCATCTCTAGGAAGAGGTACAGTCGACGTTTCAGGCTGAGACCGTTCGTCAGGACTAACTGAAGGAAGAGTTAGTAAGAGATTTGAAAGTGAGAGGGGGAGGGGGAGATCCAAAATGATAGGAGAAGACAGGAGGGGGAGGGATGGAGCCAAGAGCTGGACAGATGATTGGCAAAGAGGATATGAGAGGATCATGGGACAGGAGGCCCAGGAAGAGAGACAAGAGGGGGGGAAACCCAGAGGATGGGCAAGGGGTATAGTCAGAGGGACAGAGGGAGAAAAAGGAGAGTGAGAGAAAGAATGTGTGTATAAAAATAAATAACGGATGGGGTATGAGGGGGAGGTGGGGCATTAGCGGAAGTTAGAGAAGTCGATGTTGATGCCATCAGGTTGGAGGCTACCCAGACGGAATATAAGATGTTGTTCCTCCAACCTGACTGTGGCTTCATCTTTACAGTAGAGGAGGCCGTGGATAGACATGTCAGAATGGGAATGGGATGTAGAATTAAAATGTGTGGCCACTGGGAGATCCTGCTTTCTCTGGCGGACAGAGCGTAATGTTCAGCAAAGCGGTCTCCCATTCTGCATCGGGCCTCACCAATATATAGAAGGCCACATTGGGAGCACCGGACGCAGTATATCACCCCAGCCGACTCACAGGTGAAGTGTCGCCTCACCTGGAAGGACTGTCTGGGGCCCTGAATGGTGGTAAGGGAGGAAGTGTAAGGGTATGTGTAGCACTTGTTCCGCTTACAAGGATAAGTGCCAGGAGGGAGATCAATAGGGAGGGATGTGGAGGGACGAATGGACAAGGGAGTACAAGGATAAGTGCCAGGAGGGAGATCAGTGGGGAGTGATGGGGGGGGAACGAATGGACAAGGAAGAGTATCAAGCCTTTGGAGAGGGTACAGAAGAGTTTACCAAGATGTTGTCTGGATTAGAGAACATGTGCTATAATGAGTGGATGAACAAACTTGGGTTGTTTTCTCTGTAGTGCCTGAGGCTGAGAGGAGATCTGATAGAAGTGTTAGAGTGATTTTTGGATTTAGGACATATACATTTAGCAATTGAATTTGGCTCCTAGTCTTCACATCTGAATATATATTGCAGATTTAATTTGGAGTGCAGCTCTGCACAATGGTTTGCGAAGAGCCATGAATCCCAGACCAGACAATGCTGACGAAAATTCATTTGGATGTCTGTGGATGCAAATGGAGAGGTGTGAAGGTTGTATGTAGTTTCAAAGGAAGCATTGCCCATAGTTTGTAAATACCAAACTGGCCTTTGGTGTCTGGCACATAAAACATCCCCCACGTTGGGCCAGCAGACCTTTCAACCGAAAGCGGCTCCACATGATGCCTGCTGTACCTGGTTTTGTTGAATAAAGAAGCTGTTTTGTATCTACCAGAACTTTTCTCTAGTGACTTCATTCACACAACAACAAGGAGTGGGATACCTTCGTCCGACCCATCGTGTGGCCAGCGGTCTTAGCAGTCTAAGTGGGTGAGTATTTTAAAAATTAGCGCTCACTCTTGGATCTGCTCGGCCCGGTGGTCCATGGGAGCACGAAGTATCACAAACACGGAGAGCTGAACTGGTAGATATAAAAGTAGTGAGCAAGGTTGCACGTGTGCTTATGCAAGAGACGGAACTTTGCGTGTTAATTTAGTGAGACGGAGCCACCTATTACTAAGGGTGGTTACCGATGGCTCGGGACGCTAGAGTGGGGGGGCGTATGTACTCGTTTGGGGAGCTGCTGTTTTAGCATACACGTTTTGTAAGTGTGATGCAAAGGAATACTGCAGGCATCATGAGTTCAGATGCTCAAAAGTGGCAGATTGCGGAGTACATACTCTGCGGTTTAAGTATGTGTTGTTTAACTAGTACCTGTCTTTTACATTTTGTGAAGTGTGAGGATTTGTGTGGAGATATTTCAGGGAGAGGCTTTACCCAGATATATCTGTCAGATGACTCCTATTGAGGTCAGGCAACATCAGGCGGACAACCAATCTGAGCCAGCCCGTGACACTGATTACGACCACTCATAAGCCCTTCACCAGTCCGGGAGAACAGAGCATCTTGTCTGAGTTGCCCTCATTTAAGCTCGCCTGTGGGAATTTGGAATTCAGGCGCAAGCTCCAGGAAATGGTTGAAATTCACCAGATGCACCCTAAAGATATTCACGTGTTGGTAGAAGCGAAGTGCCCGGGGAGTGTGTGGAACAGTATGGCACAGGGGGTGCTGGATGGTACAGGGGCAACTGCCGGGAATGCCATCGATGAAGAAATATATTGTGCTTTTGAAGGGGAAGTGAGACAGTGTCTGGTGGGAGGTGAGAATAAATGGGGAATGATAATGGCAGTGACTCAGAGGGCTGACGAGACAGCCATGGATTCTGTAGAACATAAATTTTTATTGCATGGGGAGTATTCCGGTTTGGATAATCCAGGGAGGGACGACTATGTCTTCCTGATAATGATGAAGGAAGGCCTGAGCTCAGCCCACCAGGAAGTTTTAGATTTAGGCATAACGGTGGGGTCAACCTAGTCTGCGATAGTTTCATGGGCCAGTGAGATAGACCAAAGAAAGTGCAAGAGAAATTATAAAGTGGCTGTGGTGGATGCAGGCGCTGTGATGTCCCAGAGGGTTTGTTTTGCTTGGTGGCGGCCAGGGCGTGAAGCGAGGAACTGTTGTAGTAGACATGGTAGGCTGAAGGAGTTAATGTGCTACAGGTGCGGCCTACCACGACATGGTTGGAGGCAGTGTCCAAAAAAAGTGGAACGAAAAACAGGTGAAAGTCACGGCAGACACGCAATCTCTCACCCCATCGGTGCCCAGTCTGACCAATCTGACTGCTGATCAGATCACAGAGCTGGTAAAGTCAGCTTCTCGGTCTGAAGAAGATGTAGCGGCTGCCCCCACTGCCGGCACTGGTGACCCACAGTTAGGAGGTCGGCAACACAATACGTTAGTTGACACAGATACATCGGTATCGGTAACTGACATACCCTTGCCAACAACTGGACAGACGATTCATATAAGGGTATAGGAGGGAATACGGTGAAAGCCAGCCGCAGATACTCAAACTTGGCTGAGTACAGATTCCAGTTTACCTCTGGGCCTGTCCAGATAATGAGGGTACCATCCTTGGAATAGATGTCCCAAGGGAAGCATGGGCCGTTATAGATTTGGGGAAGGGAGAAATAATATGGACAAGTCAGGGGCAGTGAACAAGTACAACCAGTAGGATACACAACCTGGCTAGCATTGTTGCAACTGCCCCGCTCATCAGAGACTGGAGCCAGGATGGTGTCTGTGGGTTACTTTGTCTGCAGTTCCCAGCAGCGTGGGCCAGACACAAGCAAGATCGTGGTCAAGTAAAGATGAACTCAGTTAGTGGAGGTAGTGATCACAAGTCTATCTCCTTTACCATTGTGATGGAGAGGGATAGGAGCAGAGAATTTGGGAAAACATTTAATTGGGGTAGGGGGAAATATGGTGCTATTAGGCAGGACCAAGGGAGCATAAATTGGGAGCAGATGTTTTAGGGAAATGCACGGCAGAAATGTGGCAAATATTCAGAGAATACCAGTAGAATACACAACCGGGCTGGCATTGTTGCAACTGCCCCGCTCATCAGAGATTGGAGCCAGGATGGTGTCTGTGGGTTACTTTGTCTGCAGATCCCAGGAGCGTGGGCCAGACACAAGCAAGATCATGGTCGAGTAAAGATGCAGTTAGGTCTCCTTTACCATTGCGATGGAGAGGGATAGGAGCAGAGAATGTGGGAAAACACTTAATTTGGGTACGGGGAAATATTCAGAGAATATTTGCATGCTGTTCTGCATAGGTATGTTCCATTCAGGCAGGGAAAGGATGGTGGGGTAAACAACCATGGTATACAAAGGATGTAGAAAATCTCGTTCAGAAGAAAAGAAAAGCTTACGGAAGGTTTAAGATTCTAGGTACTGCTAGAGCTCCAGAAAATTACAAGGTTGCCAGGAAGGAGCTTAGAATGAAATTAGGAGAGCTAAAAGGGGCCAAGAGAAGGCTTGACGAGCAGAATTAAGGAAATCCCCAAGGCATTCTACAAGTATGTGAAGGGCAAGAGGATGAGCTATGTGAGAATAGGACCAATTAGGTAGAATAATGAAAACGTGTACATGGAGTCGGAGGAGGTAGCGGAGATACTTAATGAATACTTTGTTTCAGTATCCACCAGGGAAAAGGACCTTGGCAATTGTGGGGATTACTTCCAGCAGACTTGAGCATATTGACATTAAGAAACTTGAGCATATTGACATTAAGAAAGAGGTGCTGCTGAGCTGTTGAAAGTTATTAAGTTATATAAGTCACCAGGCTACTTTGGGAAGTGAAGGAGGAGATCGCTGAGCTGCTGCCAATGATCTTTGCATCATCAATAGGAATAGGAGAAGTACCAGAGGATTGGAAGGTTGCTATCATGGTTCCCTTTTTCAAGAAAGGGAGTAGAGTTAACCCAGGAAATTATAGACCAGTGAGTCTTACTTCAGTGGTGGGCAAGTTGTTGGAGAAGATCCTGAGAGGCAGGATTTATGAGCGTTTGGAGAGGTATAATATGATTAGGAATAGTCAGCATGGCTTTGTCAAAGCCAGGTTGTGCCTTACGAGCCTGACTGAATTTTTTGAGGATGGGAACAAAACGCATTGTTGAAGGTAAAGCAGAGGATTTAGTGTATATGGGTTTCAGTAAGTCATTTGATAAATTTCCCTGTGCAAGGATCATTCAGAGAGTAAGGAGGCATGGGATCCAAGGAGACCTTGCTTTGTGGAATAAAAATTAGTTTGCCCACAGAAGGCAAAGAAGGGTAGGTGTAGATGGCTCGTATTCTGCATGGAGGTCGGTGACCAGTTGTGTTCCGCAGGGATCTGTTCTGGGACCCCTCCTCTTTGTGATTTTTATAAATGACCTGTATGATGGAGTAGAAGGGTGGGCTAGCAAATTTGTTGATGACAAAAATGTTGGGGGTGTTGTATATAGTCAGAGGTTACGCACAACATCAATAGGATGTAGAACTGGGCTGAGAAGTGGCAGATGGAGTTCAACCCAGGTAAATGTGAAGTGATTCATTCTGGTAGGTCAAATTTGAAGACAGAATATAATATTAATGGTAAGACTCTTGGCAGTGTGGAGGATCAGAAGGATCTTGGGGTCCAAGTCCATAGGACACTCAAAAGTGCTGCGCATGTTGACAATGTTGTTAAGAAGGCGTATGGTGTGTTAGCATTTATCAACTGTGGGATTGAGTTCAAGAGCCGTGAGGTAATGTTACAGCCATATAAGACCTTATGCCTTATTCGTTACAAGGTGCGACATGAAAGACTGTGTGGCATGCTACTCCTCACACAGACAGTAGGTGGCCGTTGACTCACAAAGGGTTCATCCGCCCTTTGACATGTTTTGTTTTTAGTGCTGCTGGGTGCCTACATACCCTCCTCCCTGGTTTACCGAAGTGCACCGGGGGTGTTCCGGTTGAGTCACCGACAACCTGACCCGAGACAGGTAGTACTGGGCTACGTGGTACCAGTAGCAAGGCAATGCCCTGATCTGACCTGCCCGACGCTGGCCCCCTAGGCCTGAGTCGACGTAGTAGTAGTATATAAGCCCTTAGTTAGACCTCACTTGGAATACTATGTTCAGTTCTGGTCACGTCACTACAAAAAGGATGTGGATACTATAGAGAGAGTGCAGAGAAAACTTACAAGGATGTTGCCTGGATTCGAGAACATGCCTTGTGAGGATAGGTTGAGTGAAATTGGCCTTTTCTCCTTGGAGTGATGGAGGATGAGAGGTGACCTGAGGGAGTAGTATAAGATGTTGAGAGTTATTGATCATGTGGATAGCCAGAGGCTTTTTCCCTTGGCTGAAATGGCTAACATGAGGAGGCATAGTTTTAAGGTTCTTGGAGGTAGGTACAGAGGGGATGTCAGAGATATGTTTTTCACACAGAGAGTGGTGGGCGTGTGGAATGCACAGGCAGCGTCGGTGGTAAAGACACATGCAACAGGGTCTTTTAAGAGACTCTTAGATGGGTACATGAAATTCTAGGTAGTTTCTGGAGTAGGTTACATGGTTGGCACAACATTGTGAGCCGAAGGGTTTGTAATGTACTGTAGATTTCTATATTTTATGTTCTAAAATAGAGGGGGACCAGCATAAACCCAATAAGCAGCATCCAATAAATCTGATGCACTGACAGCTCTTCAGGGTATAGTGAAGGAACTAAAACACGAGGGGATACTCGGAGAAACTACGTCGACTACTAACTCATCTATATGTCCAGTAAAGAAGCTTGATGGATCATATCGATTATCAGTAGATTGTACAGGCCCTAATAAGACCATAATGATATTTCATCCCATGTGGCAGGTCCTGCAACAATCCTGACTAGCCTGTCTCCAGAAGATAAATTTCTTTTTTCAGTCCCAAATATTGTTAATGGATTTTGGGGGCTCCCCTTATCACCTAAGTCCCAAGACCGATTTGCCTTCACACTGGGTGGGCAGCAGTTTACGTGGACCAGACTTCCCAGGGATTCTACAACAGCCCAGGAAATTTTCATAAGGTCATGGCGCAGACTTTGGAAAAGCTCAGTCTAACACTGAGCCTGTCGACCTGCTTAAAATTTGCAGATGATCTACTAATCATTTCGGAAGATGAAGCAGGCCACTTAAGGGTGATAGGCAGTGTTTTAGAGATACTGCTAGATGAGGGGTTTAAAGTCTGTCCACACAAGGAACACAGACCGTACAATACCTAGGCTACACCATTTCCCAGGGGAGGAAGGACATGTCAGATGACTGATGTTCGGCAATCAGCTTCATGCCCCACCCAGTAAACATAAGAGGAGTGAGGAAGGTAATGGGTCTATTGGCTTATGGCCCCAATTTCATACCAGGGCTCTCAGTACAAGTGGCTCCAATACAGGCATTGATTAAAGGAGGGAAGCTCCCTTTGAATGAAATAAGATGGGGGCCAGATGAGGGAGAGGCTTTTACAGATATCAGAAAACCCTGGTCTCCACACCCATGCTGGGACTACTAGATGCCACTTGCCCCTTTCACCAAAACTGCAGCAACGGGGGAGAGTACTACGACATAGTCGTGGTGCAGGACCATGGGGGCACAAGAAAGTCAGTGGCATATTTTTCACTGCGGTAAGACTTCCCCGCTGCGTCGCACATTTAGACTGCACCGTGTGGGCAGTGTGAGTAAATGAACCAATTGCAATGATGGGATAACTCACACCCCATACCATTGCAAAGCTCCTGAATACCGGGAGGCTGAGAGCAGTCAACGACAGCAGGAGGGCAGATATTCAGCACTTAATAACTGCCAGAAGCAGCGGGTCTGCCTGCAGAGTTGACGGTAATTAAAGTAAAAGCTCACCAGAAAGGGGAGAGCAAGGAGCGGAACGGGAATGAGTGGGCAGACACCAGTGCGAAGAACAAGAGACAATTGACACCGCAAGTGTGCAGGAAGAAACGACGGAAGCCAGTTTAGAAAAATTAAATGATGGTGTGAAGGCAGAAGAGAAGGAAAAATGGAGAGAAGGGAAGAAAAGGAGGGACCAGATGGAGCTGGACACATGAGGAGTAAGGAGTTGTGGTGGTCCCACCATGTATTAGGCAGATTCTACTGAAGTTATATCACTGGGTGATGCACCAGGGAAGGCATCAACCCTCAAGCAGGACTGGTGGTGGCCAGGGATGAGCGGGGATGTTGAGAAATTCTGTTGCCATTGTGTCACTTGTGCCCAGCATAATCCTGGTAAGGTCAGAAAGCTACAGTTGGCAAACCAACCACAGCTGAGGGACCCTGGGAAAATATCCAGATGGACTTCATGGGCCCCCTTCCAAAAAGCAGGGGGGGGAAGGTATTGTCTACCCAGTGGGTAGAGGCTTTCCCAATAGGGGACTGCACCGCTGCACGCATTCTAGTTCAGGAATTTCTCCCAAAGTGGGAACCCTGGTTCAGATGGACCCTGATCAAGGAGCACATTCCACAGGGAAAATGATGAAGGAAATGTGCCAACTGTCAGGGATTCAACAACAGTTCCACATACCCTACCACCCCCGGAGCTCAGGAATGGTAGCAAGGATGAACCGAACAATCAAGAATGCCTGAGCCAAAGCTATAGCCGAGGCAGGAAAGGCATAGGTTGATGCTGTCACAGTGGCGGGAGCACTGGGAGCAAGGGTGAACCCAAATGCAAGACACATCTTGTGAGGTTACTAGGTTTAGTTTATTGTTCGATACCAGGCGAGCAAGACAGAAGCAGGAATAGCGAACAGGATAAGGACTCAGGACTACGACTAGGCTGGGACCAAGGGTCCCAGAACTAGAGGAGACATGAAGAGGCTAGGGTATGGACTCCGAGCCCAAGAGTGGGCAAGGACCCAGTACCTGGGTCTTGCCTCGGGCTCGGACCCCAGAACCAGGCATGGACATGACATGGGCTAGGGAGAGGAGGAACATGGGAACACAGAGCCTCGGTCTCGGGAGAGCAGGTACATGGAACCATGGACACATACACAGAACAGAGAGCCGGGACCCCTCCTTGGGTACAGGACATAGGGCCGGGACTCATGACCCTCCGCGGGGCAACGGCAAGGCGGCCAGACTTACCCCACGGAGGCGAGGACAAGATGAGTCAAGACATGACTCTCTGCGGGGCAACGGCAAGATGGCCAGACTTACCCCACGGAGGCGAGGACAAGACAAGACAAGACATGACTCTCTGCGGGGCAACGGCAAGATGGCCAGACTTACCCCACGAAGGCGAGGACAAGACAAGACAAGACCAACACAAATGAACACCAGACAGTACCTGTCAAGCTCCGGTGATGGAACTAGACCGAAGTGCAGGCGGGGGCTGCAGACGAGGGCTAGAGGCGAGAGGGGCAGAGGGGCAGAGAAGGGATTCAGACAAGGGGGTAGGACAGGAATCACAGACCGCCAGGGCCAGGACTAGACTCAGAACTGGGAAGCCGCCAGGACCAGGACTTGACATGGTACTTGAACGCTGCCAGGGCCAGGACTTGACATGGTACTTGAATGCCGTCGGAGCCAGGACTTGACTTGGAGCCTCCGGGTCGTGGCGAGCTCTCGACTCGGCCCGGGAACAGTAGACAGCGGTTCTTGATTCCCTCTGGCGGGTTAACTGACGGACCCACCTTGGTAAGGAAACATTGCAGGCTCGCTTTGGCAAGGTAACTTGACAAGGTTGCTCCAGTGAGGAAGGGCGAATTACCGGCACTCGCTGCGGGCGGAGACTAGGCTTGCTCCGGCCAGATGACATCGGCACGCCGTACCTTGGTGACTTTACAGACGCTCCCGCACCAAACGGCTGAAAGCCGGAGACTATAAACTACTAGTTCAGCCGAATGTTAATTGCCTCTAATCACCAAAGTCGAGGGACACGGGAAAACAGGGAATCAATGGTTCGGATCGTAACATAAACAAACTAAATTTAAAGGGACCCCGATCCGGACCATGACAGATGCGTTACCAGGAATCCTGATGAGATTACGAGCAACCCCAACCTGCACGCCGGGTCGGGTAACTACAGGTTGCAGGGAGCCTGGGGCTTACAGGGATAAGATGACATGGTATATGAAAGGTTTTTGTAACCAACTGAAGTGTTCAAGGACCGAGCAAAACAACAGCAGCACATTGCTGAACAGAGGGAGAAGGAGGGAAAGGAGTTCGTTCTCCCACAGCCGGGTGACCAAGTCATGGTGAGGGTGCTGCCTGAAAGGGCAGGGTTTGCTCCCAGATGGGTAGGACCACAGATGGTACTTTTACAAGTGACACTTGTGTCTGTGTGCAGACTTGGCGAGGCAGCCAGTGGAAACAGTGGGCTCAGGGTAAACCATATGACTCACCTCCTTATTTGCCCCCACAGACAGAGCAGAGGATCAAGTGTATGCAGTAACCCTGCAGTTACAGAGAACCTAAGAGATGAACACCAGCCAGCCACACCAGACTTGACCACAGTTGATGGAAACACACCCACAGGAAATGTGAAGGCAGAAGACACTGAGAGTGTGACAGAAACCCATGAATAGCATACTAAAGTGTGATGGTGATGGCACTCTGTAATGAAGGCTGTTTGCTGAAGGTACACAATCAGATGAACAGCACAGAGCAGAAAAGATATTGGGGAAAATAGACATGGAGGGATTTAAGTTAAAGCAAAGATAGCAAGTTCCACAACTTTGATAGCATGGCAGACTGAGAAAGATTGCACATGGCTTCTGAAGGCAGTCACCCCCAGCCTGAACGGGGAGTGAGTACAAATGAGCTGGGCTCTTTCAGCAGTCGGGCCAGCGACTGACTGGACTTCACATCTGAAAATGTATTGTGGATTTAGTTTGGAGTGCGGCCTTGAACAACGCCATAAATCCCCTTCCGGACAATGCTGATTAAAATTAATTTGGATGTCTGTGGTGTGGATGCAAATGGGGTGGTGTGAAGATTGTATGTATTTTTAAAGAAAACTTTGTCTTTACATTGTAAATACTGAATCATTCTTTGATGTTTGACATGTAAAATACCAAGCCCCACATTGGGCCAGACAGACCTTTCAACCAAAAGCGTGTCCATATGATGCCTGCTGTATCTTGTTTTGTCAAATAAAGAAGTTGCTTTGTATCTATAAGTACTTTTCTCCAGTGACTTCATCCACACAACAATAAGATTATGAGAGGTGTAGATAGAGTGGATAGACAATATCATTTTCCGTGGGTTGAAATGTTTAATATCAGAGGGCATGCATTTCAGGTGAGAAGGGGTAACTTCAAAGGAGAAGTGAGGGGCACGTTTTTCACCCAGAGATTGGTGGGTGCCTTGGGGGGGGGGTGGTAGAGGCAGAACCGTTTGTGACATTTAAGAGATGTATGGAGAAGATGGCGACGCGCGGCCACTTCGTGGTGATGTCTGTTATCTGTCAAGTAGGGGACCGTGCACAATCCTGATTTGATGGAGACACATGCGAGAGGACGGAGGAACATCTGGAAAACTTCTGAAATGCCCGCTTCGCTGCCGCTGCTACTGTGTGGTAACCGGAATCTCCTGAGCAGAAAGCCCCAAAATCCTCGACTTTGCGTGTTTCAGCGGCCGGGATGAGGTCGAAGGTGCTCGGCAGAGGTTGGCGCTCGGGAGGCTGTATCGGAGGGGCTGGTCGGAGGCTCGAAGTTTTCAGACGGATGGACTCAGTGTCGGCTGTGGTCGGCTGCTTCCAAGGCATCGGCAAGTTGACGGTGCCTGGAGGTTTATGGCAGGGAGTTTCTCCCTTTTGCCGCCGCTATCGGGGACTCAGGAGTCGATCGACTCAGGGACTTTTGAGATTTTATTTACCATGCCCATGGTTTGTTCTTCATCAAATTATGGTATTGCTTTGCACTGCTGTAACTATATGTTATAATTATGTGGTTCTGTCAGTGTTAGTCTTTGGTTTGTCCTGTTTTCTGTGATATCACTCCGGAGAAACATTGTATCATTTCTTAATGCATGTGTGCATCTCTAAATGACAATAAAAGAGGACTGAGTGTTCTCATAATCTAATAATCTAATGTTTTAGATAGGCACATGAATGTGAAGAAAATGGAGGGGTATGAATATTTTGTAAGCAGAAGACATTAGTTAGCCATTTGATTGGTTTGGCACAACATTGAGGGCCAAAGGACCTGTTCCTGTGCGAAACAGTTAACAAGAGAGCATAATCGACATCTTTAACATCTCTTTGAAACAGTCCACTCTCCCTGCAGGTTTCAAGGCAGCCACCATCATTCTGGTGCCCAAGAGAGGCACCGATTACCGATTACCACCCAGTGCCACCGAATTCAACAATCATGAAGTGCTTTGAGCAGCTGGTAATAGGTCATATAAAATGGCATCTTCCAGCTACATTGGACAGTTTACAGTTCACCTGCTGATTCAACTGTTGCATTGATGCTGCCATATCCTTGGCCCTCTACTCTGTCCTGTCCTACCAAGAAAAACAATGTCTCATACACCAGGATGTTGTTCATCAACTTCAGCTCAGTGTGTAGCATGATCAAACCTCAGAGGCTGGTGGTTAAACCGTCCGCGTTGTGACTCACACCCCTCTGTGTAACTGGATTTTGAACTTCATAATGGAAAGACCCCAGGCAGCAACATCTCAGGCTCCATCATGCTGAGCACTGATGCCCCCCACCCCCAGTGCTGTCTGCTTCCCAGAGTCAGCCTACTGTTGTTCACACTGCTGGCTCACGACTGCACTGCCAGATTCATCTCAAACCGCACCATCAGGTTCGCTGATGATTCAACAGTGGTTGGCCTCATCAGCAACAATGATGAGCTGGAATACAGAGAGGAGGTAGAGAGTCTTGTCAAATGGTGTAGGAAGACCGACCTGAGTCTCACGTTGGACAAGACGGAAGAGGTGATTGTGGACTTCAGATCAACCACTCTCCATCGCACATCAACGACTCTGCTGTGGAGAGAGTGACATGCGCCAAGTTCCTCGCTATGCACCTGACAGACGTTCTAACCTGGACCCACAACACCTTCTCACTAGTCAAGGAGGCACAGCAGCATCTGCACTTTCTGAGGAGATTGAGACGTGCGAGGCTCCCCGTCCCTATTCTAACACCTTTCTTCAGGAGCACCATCGAGATGTCCTGTTTGGCTCCATTGTTGTGCGGTAAGGAAGCTGCAAAGCATCGGACCACAAGACCCTACAGAGGATAGTTAAAACTGCGGAGAGGGTTACTGTGTCTCCCTCTCCCCACCCCACCCCCATATCTGGCATTCACCAGGAACATTGCGGGCGAAGGGCCCAAAGCATTGTTGAGGGTCCCTACCACCCATCTCACAATCCCTTTGACCCCCTACCATCAGGAAGGGGGTACAGAAGCATCAGGACTAGGACTGGAAGACTGTGTAACAGCTTCTTCCCTCAGGCTGTGAGACTGATGAATACCCAACTACCAACGAGGTCTCATCACTAGGTTAGCGAGCTGTTTACTGTACACTCTGCTGTTCACAGTAGAGGAGATTTACAAGGATGTTGCCTGGATTGGAGGGCATACCTTATGAGAATAGTTTGAGTGAACTTGGCCTTTTTTCCTTGGAGTGATGGTGGATGAGAAGTGACCTGATCGAGGTGTATAAGATGATGAGAGGCATTGATCCTGTGGATAGCCAGAGGCTTTTTCCCCAGGGCTGAAATGGCTAACACGAGGGGGCATAGTCTTAAGGAGCTTGGAAGTAGCTACTGATGGGATGTCAGGGGTAAGTTTTTCACACAGAGGGTGGTGGGTGCGTGGAATGCACTGCTGGTGGCGGTGGTGGAAACGGATACAACAGGGTCTTTGAAGAGCCTCTTTGATGGGTACATGGAACTTAGAAAAATAGAGGGCTATGTGCTAGGGAAATTCTAGGCAGTCTCTAGAGTAGGTTACATGGTCAGCACAACATTGTGGGCCGAAGGGCCTGTAATGTGCTGTAGATTTCTGTGTTCTATGTTCACTGTTTTTCTATGCGGCATGCATTTTGAATTATATTTTATTAATATTTTCATAACTAAAATATTTATGATATTTTACTTTCTGTGCCAGGGATGTAATACTATTTGTGGGTGCAGCATAGCCTGGTGGAATGTTGTTTTGTTTGGTTGTACTGTATACATACAGTCAGATTAACTTGAATTGTGCTGTACTGTTCTATGTCCTATGTTCTTTGACAAGTGACAGAATATCTCTTTGGCTGAAACAAGTTCTGCTCTTGTTAAAACAGTTTATAATGGCTTTAGAAATGCAAGAGACGGTGCAAACTATCCCCCGTTAATTTTTTTTTGTGCGTGGTTTTTCCACAGATTCTGCTGTATTTCTTTATCTTTCCTGTAGATGCCTGCAAAAAAAAAAAGAATCTCAAGATGGTATAGGGTAACATATATGGACTTTGATAATACACTTACTTTGACTTTGGCTGTAACTTTGAGTTATTTGGAACAAGTGCAAAAATTATCTTGCTTAAGAGGATATTTAAGTCCTGATGCAACTTGAAAAAGCAAATTCTGAGGCTTTTTTTTTGAAGTTAGTAGATCAAAAGTGAACTCAGCATAACTTGTCTGTCACGCAGTAGATTTTTTGAATGGAATGTGAAAGCAAGGGCCCTTTATTAGGTGCACCTTACACCTGCTCGTTAATGCAAATATCTAATTAGTCAATCATGTGGCAGCAACTCAATGCATTAATGCATGCAAATGTGGTGAAAGGTTTCAGTTGTTGTTCAGACCGAACATCAGAAAGGGGAAGAAATGTGACCTAAGTGACTTTGACTGTAACCATGGAATAATTGTTGGTGCCACAAGGGGTGGTTTGAGTATCTCAGAAACTGTGGATCTCCTGGGATTTTCATGCACAACAGTCTCTGAAGTTTACAGAGAACGGTGAATGAATAAAAACCACTCAGTGGGTGGCAGTTCTGTGGGCAAAAGCACCTTGTTAATGAGAGAGATCAGAGGAGAATGGCAGACTGGTTCAAGGTGACAGTAACTCAGATAACCACACGTTACAACAGTGGTGTGCAGAAGAGCATCTCTGAACGAACAACTCGTCAAATCTTAAAGTGGATGGGCTACAGCAGCAGAAGACCTCAAGCATACACACAGTGGGCACTTCATTAGGTACAGGAGGTAACGAATAAAGTGGCCACTGATTGTGCAATGATTCATCAAGGTAGTTCTGTGAATTACTTCAAAGAAATCTGTGCTCATAACTTTAAAAAATCAGACGCAGGAAATCAGAAATAAAAACAGTAAATGAAGAAAAACTTCAACTGTGAAAAGGAAACCGCTGTTAATCCTAGTCCTGAGGAACAGTCTCAGTCCAAATTGTTTACTCTTTCCCATAGATGCTGCCTGTTCTGCTGAGTTACTCCAGCATTTTGTGTGTTTCTCTGTTAATATTTCGGGTTGAAGATCCTATGCCAAAATAGCAAAACCAAGAAAACGAGTTAGCTTTAAGTTGAGAGAGAGAGAGAGTGAGACAGGGTTGGATAGTATAAAGTGGATATCTGTGGTAGGTTACCAGGTGATAACCAGTTAATGAAGCCATCTAGGCAAATGGTTAATGAGGGAAGTTAAAGACAAAGTGAGGAAATTAAAGGAATATGTAAACATTGTGAAATGTAAAGTCGTGGAATGGAGCCAGTGACAAAGGAACACTAAGTTAATACCAGAATCAAAATCAGTTTTATTATTACTGAGTGTATGTCATGATTTTTGTTGTTTTGCAGCGGTTCAAGGCATAAAGACACCATTTGCTGCAATAAAAATAAATAAATCAATAGTGCAAAAGAGGAATAGCAAGTTTGTGTTCACAGATCTGTTCGGAAATCTGATGGCGGAGAGGAAGAAGTTATTCCTAGACTGTGGTTGTTTAGGCTCCTGTACCTCCTCCATGATGGTAGTAAGGAGAAGAGGGCATGCCCTGTGAGGTGAGGGCCCTCACTGACGGGCGCCGTCTTTCTGGGCCAGGGCCTTTCGAAGAGATCCTCGACGGTGGGTAGGCTTGTGCCCATGTTGGAATTTGTTGAGTCTACAGCCCCTTACGACCCTGTGCATTGGAGACGATTGCAGAACTGCCCAGAAATGATACAAACAAAGAAATAGTTACTGAAATTGTTGAATTCCATATAGAGTCCAGAAGACGGCAGAGTGCCCAGAGGAAGGGGAGGTGATACTCAGCAATCATCCCCTGTTGGGTGGAATTGAGCACTGAAAATCTCTTAATCAATTTCTGCCAGTAAGGCTTTCTGATAGCCTTTTCATATTAGTGATAACTTTTAAATGAGAAACCAAGAAAGTGAACACGTCACCCAAGAATGGCGACACCCTTATTGTCCAACTAATAAAGGTTTGTCAGGTCACTATAACTATAAGAGGAATGTTTGTAAAAATGAGGAATTTGGCTGAGATCTGTTTGATCAAGAATGAATACAACAAGGTTGGGAGGCAAACGTTGTTGGGACTAATATTAAAAATTCCTAGTCCATATATAGACTTAAAACGATTTGACATGGAGATAAACATTAATGTTCTAGATTACAATAATTTGACATATTACTTGTAACCCCAACTCAGCCACAGGATCACAAGATCACAGTTAAATATGATTACAGCTCAAAATCCTGATGTAAGGAACAAATGTGTAATGTTGTAATAAACAGAAATGTAACGGAGGGATTGGCTTAGAACTGGGAGGATGCCCACATCGAGAATTACCATTAAACTGGTGGGTAACCTGATTTTGTGCTGCATATTCACATTATTATTTCTGTCCTCAAAATCTCAGCATGACCAAAAGAGTTTGAACAGTCTCATAAACAGCAAAATGATCACTATTGCCTGATTCATTGTGATGATAAATGACAAACAGAATACTGGCTAAACAATAGAGATATTTTCCTGGAAGAAATGAGGGTGTAGTAAGAACTTAAGTTGCTATAATTGGCATGAAATTGATGTGAAAGTGCTGGAGGGCTGGGAGGTTGCAAATATTAACACCCCTCTTCGGTGACAGGAATGAAACAACTAATTACCAATCTGCCAGTCTTAACAATGGTCGTATACAAATGTACAAAAGCAATAAGAAAGGACAAAATTAATTATAATTTAGTAAACAATGATAGTTATTGTGGGTTTAAGGCAAAGTGCATGTAAATTTATTCAGTAAGAGATTAATCGATCTGTGTTGTCCATTGGGACGAATATTTTGATAAATGTCACACATTGAATAATAAAACGGAAGGCAGTGAAAGGGCCGATGCAAAAGAAATGAAGGGCAGAAAGCGAGGAACTATAGCGTATTTATTAAGTAATTGGATTTATGACAATCTTATTTCAACATTTGAGCATAGCATGTTGAACTGTAGCCAACAGAGTGGAGATGTTCAGGAACAAACAGAGGAAGGTTAACAAAACAGGCAAACTTGTATCAAGGTTTTATTCAGAGAAGTGTAACGTTAAGCATTTTGGAGGAACAAATGAGAAAAGGTAAGAAGTAAAGAGTGAAATACCCAAGGTGCAGGGGTTCACACACCACCAATCCCTGAAGGACAAGCTGATAAAATATTATGAAGTGCACATGGTTTCCTAGGCTTTAGAAACAAGGGCATAATGTCACAACCAGGGCTTGTTTTCTAAAAATAAAGGAAATATTTTTTCAGTTAGTATGTGGATTGTATTTTTTTGGTGTAACCTCATGAGTATGCAGTGTCCCTTGGACTGTGGTAGAACAGTCCTGGCTGGAGTATCTGGAAGCAATCCAGAAGGCGCAGGATATATATTTCTTGACGTAGAAGAAGTACTCTAAAGGAAACAAGAGAAGTCAAAGCCAACATAAAAGCCAAAGAGAGGGCATAAAACAGAGCGAGGATTAATGGGAAGTTAGAGGACTGGGAAGCTTTTAAAAATCAATAGAAGGCATTAAAAAAGTCATTAAGAAGGTAAAGATGATATACAAAAGTAAGCTAGCCAATAGTATTAAAGAGGATACCAAAAGTTTCTTCTGTGATAACAGACCAAATTATCAGAAGATTGATGCCAATAAGAGGACAATGGGGGAACATTCAAAATGCTAATAAGAGAGAGACGAGAGAGATTACCGAAAGGAGACACAGTTCTGAGTATTGTCAGAGACCGGTTGCTTTGAACCCGAACTGTTTGAAGTTTGATGGACAGGCGATACCCCAGCAGGGGGATAAAAGGAACAGGTTCGCTAAGGCAAGACACACACGAGACCCTGGAAGCAGTGTGCCCCCACAAGTTGATGGGAGTTTTGGAGGTCTGGTTGCGGGACCAGCCATAGACGCACAGGGTGGAAAGGTGCGGTCGGGCGGGAACCCGGTGTGTGTGTCCGCCCTTGCTTGGGTGCCGGGTTCACCGCAGAAGAACGATCGTATCTGGAACGGAGGGGTCACAGTCGGTGACCTCAGAAGACACTACCAAGGGCTCACCTGAAAGCTAACTGCGAGGAATATCGAAGGTCTGTTTGGAATCCGATTTGCATATTCATTCGTTCTCTCTGTCTCCCCCCAATGGCATGACGGAGATTACTGCGAACTGAAACTGAACTGAACTCTGTGTCACTTGTGACTGATCATTTTACCCCTAGACTGCGATAGAGCTTGATTGATCCTATTATCATAGTTCCGTGTACATGTGTGTTTATTCATTGCTAACCTGTTGCATTTATATCCTTACGTTTAGAGTACTGTGTTGCTTATTTCTTTAATAAAACTTTCTTAGTTCCAGTAATCCAGACTCCAACTAAGTGGTCCATTTCTGCTGGTTTGGCAACCCAGTTACGGGGTACGTAACATTTCAGAGACATAAGGTGTAAAAGAGAGTTGAGAGTGGATATCAGACTACTGGAAAATGATGCTGGGGAGGTAGTAATGGGGGAGAATGAAATATCGGACAAACTGAATAAGTATTTTGCTCCAGTGTTCACTGTGGAAGACAATAGCATTATGGTGGAATTTCCAGATGTCAGGGGGCATGAAGTGTGTGAAGTTACTAGAAAGGAGGTTCTTGGGAAACAGAAAGATCTGAAGGTATATAAGTCACCTGGACCAGATGGTGTACACCCCAGAGTTCTGAAAGAGGAGGCATTAGTAATGATCATTCAAAAATCACTAGATTGTGGAATTGTTCTGGAAGACTAGAAAATTGCAAATGTCACTCCACTCTTTGAGAAGGGAGAGAGGCAGAAGAAAGAAAGCTGTCGGCCAGTTAGTCTGACCTCAGTGGTTAGGAAGATGTTGGAGTCAATTATTAAGGATGAGGTCTCAGTGCACTTGGAGGCACATGATAAAATAGGTTGAAGTCAGCATGGTTTCCTCAAGGGAAAATCTTGCCTGACAAATCTGCTGGAATTCTTTGAAGAAGTAACAAGCAGGATAGACAAAGGAAAATTGATTGATGTTGTGCACTTGGATTTTCAGAAGGCCTTTGACAAGGTGCACACATGAGATTGCTTAACAAGCTATGAGCCTATAGTATAACAGGGAAGACTCCAGCATGGATAAAGCAGTGGCTGATTGGTACGAGGCAAAAAGTGGGAATAAAGGAGCCTTTTCTGATGACTGATAGTGTTCCACAGAGGTCTGTGTTGGGATTGAATCTTTTTACGTTATATGTCAATGATTTGGATGATGGAATCGATGGCTTTGTTGCAAAGTTTGCAGATGACAGAGGAGAGTGGAGCATAGTTATGATGGCATTAAACGGTGACACCTTTGTTTTCATCTTTGGAAACAGCTCTATTTCCATCTTTAATATCTCTTTTTTCCCCTTTCAAGGTTCTTTTGAAGATCCTGACCTGGAGTTACATGCTGACTCTGGTTCTTTGTGGGAATGGGACCCGCTCTCGGGGTTTCACGACTGGCCATTATTCAACACACCAAGGATGTGGCCTAAGAGCTTCGCTCACCTTCAGAGCGCTGGGATCTCATGGCTCTGGAGACAGGTGGATTGAAGGTCAGTGTCCCAGCAGGAAATCGGTGTGTCGTGGGAGTCAGAAGATCTCTGGCTGTGTGCCCAGAGACCCGAGATCTTCAGGCACAGAGCCTGGAAAAAGTGACACAATGGACTTTTAACATTGTAAATATCGTTAACCAGCGAGTTGTTTGTTATGTCTCCTCTCTCGCTGTGAAATGGAGACATCTCTTTCTCCCTTATTAGGGAGAGAGAGAGAGAGAGAGAGAGAGCCTGTGGTATGCCAAATACCAGGTGAATGAGTAGTCTTCGGGGTACTGCAAGTCTGTATCTTTGCTGTTGCTTTGCTGCACACTTGAGTGCTCGGTGGTGAGTGCTGATGTTTTTTTTGCTGATGGGGGAGGGAGATCGTTGCTTTGCTGCTGCTTATGCGTGGGGGGTATCTTTGGGGTTCTGGCATTTAACTGTCATTCATTCTTTGGGGGCACTTCTCTGTTTTTGTGGATGGTTACAAAGAAAAAGCATTACAGGATATATATTGTATACATTTCTCTGACATTAAATGTACCTTTAAACCTTTGCACGTTTGAATGATATGAAGATAGGTGGAGGGTCAGGTAGTTTTGAGGAAGTAGAGAGGCTATAGAAGGTCTTGGATAGATTAGGTGAATAGGCAAAGAAATGGCAGATGGAATACAGTGTCAGGAAGTGTATTATTATATACTTTGCTAGAAGAAATAAAAGATTGACTAATTTCTAAATGGAAAGAAAATACAAAAATCTGAGGTGCAAAGGGACTTGGACGTCATTGTGCAGGATTCTCTGAAGGTTAATTTCTATGGTGAGGAAAGCAAATGCAATGTTAGTATTCATTTCAAGAAGACTAGAATATAAAAGATGAGGCCTTACTTGGAGTATCGTGAGCAGTTTTAGGTTCCTTATCTTAGAAAGGATGTGCTGAAACTGGAGAGGGTTCAAAGGAAGTTCACAAAAATAATCCCAGGATTGAATAACTTGTCACATGAAGAGCATTTGATGGCTCAGAGGGCTTGAATTCACTGGAATTTAGAAGAATGAGATGAAACCTAAATGAAACCCACCGAATGGTAAAAGGCTTTGATAGAGTGGATGTGGAGAGGATGTTTCCTTTGGTGGGAGAGTCTAAGACCAGAAGACACAGCCTCAGAATAGAGGGGTGCTGCTTTAGAATGGAGTTGAGGAGGAATTTCTGTAGCCAGAGAGTGGTGAGTCTGTGGAATTCTTTGCCACAGGCAACTGTGGAGGCCAAGTCTTTATGTATATTTAAGGCAGAGGTTGATAGATTCTTGATTGGTCAGGGCATGAAGGGATATGGAGAGAAGACAGGAGATTGGAGCGAAGAGGAAAATTGGATCAGCCATGATGAAATGGCAGAGCAAACTCAATGGGCCAAGTGACCTAATTCTGCTCCTGTATCTTGTGGTCTTATTCTTTACCTTTTCAGCCTAATTGTTTGTCTTTAGACTAACCTTGGTCTTTCACTTTGTGTTGCAGGTGTCTCCGTTGGGATCATGGGGATTGTTAAGCTCTCTTTGCAGTTATCACTTTTATTCAACTTGAGGTAACTGAATTAGCGCGGCATGTTCAACGTCTTGCATTGTAGTTGTCTTCAGGGGTTATTGCTTCGTCTGGACGCCAGGGCTGTTTGACTGGTCCTGAGTTCCTACATGCTCTGGGGGTGTATTCCTGGGGGCATTCCAACCCCTCTTTGCTCGTTCGTTGTGGATCCCTGTCTGGTGAAACTCAGACCAAGGTCTTCTGTGTATTGTGAATGATTCCACTCTTTAATATTCTGTATAGTTTGCCTCAGTTCTTGTCCATAAATCTTTTGTTTTGTTTGAATTGCCAAAGTCTCTGTGATTCCTGCTCTTGAGTTCACTAGAGACCCTGACACACAGAGTGTAAAGGCACAAAGATTATGTCTTACAAAACCCTGAGTATAGGCAGAGACCGAAGACTTCAGCACCAACAGTGAGGACCAAGAAGGTTTGGACAAGGGAAGCACAAGAGCGCCTACAGGACTGCTTTGAATCGGTAATCTGGACTGTATTCAGGAATTCATCTTCGAACCCGGATGAGTATGCTGCAGTTGTTACTGACTTCATTGAAACCTGTGTGGATGAGTATGTGCCCACAAAGACTTACTGTACCTTCCCAAACCAAAACCCATGGATGAACCAGGAGGTACATCGCCTGCTGAAGGCTAGATCTGTGGTATTCAAGTCTGGCGACCTAAGCCTGTACCAGAAAACCAGGTATGATTTTCAGAGGGCTATTTCAAGGGTGAAGAGACAATTTTGAATGACATTGAAGGCAACATCGGATGCATGGCAATCTGGCAGGATCTGTGAGACATTACTTCCTACAAAGCGAAACCCAATAGCATGAATGGCAGTGATGCATCTCTACCAGATGAACTCAACGTCTTCTATGCACGCTTTGAAAGGGAGAACACAACTACAGCTGTGAAGATCCCTGCTGCACCTGATGACCCTGTGATCACTGTCTCAGAGGCTGATGTTAGGTTGTCTTTAAAGAGAGTGAACCTTCGTAAGGCGGAAGGTCCCGATGGAGTACATGGTAAAGCTCTGAAAACCTGTGCCAACCAACTAGTGGGAGTATTTGAGAACATTTTCAACCTCTCACTGCTACTGGCGGAAGTTCCCACTTGCTTCAAAAAGACAACAATTATACCAGCGCCTAAGAAGAATAACATGGGCTGCCTTAATGACATTTACCTGGTAGCACTCACATTGACAGTGATGAAATACTTTGAGAGGTTGGTCATGACTAGACTGAACTCCTGCCTCAGCAAGGACCTCAACCCATTGAAATTTGCCTGTCGCCACAAAAGGTCGATGGCAGACACAAACTCAATGGCTCTCCACACGGCTTTAGACCACCTGGACAACACAAACACCTGCGTCGGGTTGCTGTTCATTAATTATAGCTCAGCATTTAATACCATCATTCCCACAATTCTGATTGAGAAGTTGCAGAACCTGGGACTCTGTACCTCCATCTGCAATTGGATCCTTGATTTCCTAAATGGAAGACTACAATCTATGTGGATTGGTGATAACATCTCCTCCTCACTGACGATCAACACTGGTACACCTCAGGGGTGTGTGCTTAGCCCACTGCTCTACTCTCTTTATACCCATGACTGTGTGGCTAGGCATAGCTCAAATACCATCTGTAACTTTGCTGATGATACAACCATTGTTGGTAGAATCTCAGACGGTGATGAGAGGGCGTACAGGAGTGAGATATGTCAACTAGTGGAGTGGTGCTGCAGCAACAACCTGGCACTCAACATCAGTAAGATGAAAGAGCTGATTGTGGACTTCAGGAAGAGTAAGTTGAAGGAACACATACCAAACCTCATAGAGGGATCAGAAGTGGAGAGAGTGAGCAGTTTCAAGTTCCTGGGTGTCAAGATCTCTGAGGATTTAACCTGGTCCCAGCATATTGATGTAGTCATAAAGAGGCAAGACCGCAGTTATACTTTATTAGGAGTTTGAAGAGATTTGGCATCTCAACAAATACACTCAAAAACTTCTATAGTTGTACCATGGAGAGCATTCTGACAGGCTGCATCACTATTTGTTTTTGGAGGGGCTACTGCACAGGACTGAAAGAAGCTGCAGAAGGTTGTAAATCTAGTCAGCTCCATCTTGGGTACGAGCCTATAAAGTACCCAGGATATCTTTAGGGAGCGGTGTCTCAGAAAGGTAGCGTCCATTATTAAAGACCTCCAGCACCCAGGGCATGCCCTTTTCTCACTGTTACCATCAGGTAGGAGATACAGAAGCCTGAAGGCACACACTCAGCGATTCAGGAACAGCTTCTTCCCCTCTGCCATCTGAGTCTTTGGACACTATCTCACTTTTTTTTTAATATACAGTATTTCTGTTTCTGCATGTTTTTAATCTATTCAATATATGTATACTGTAATCGATTTACTTGTTTCTTTATTATTAATATTATTATTTTATTTATTTTTTTCTCTCTGAAGATTATGTATTGCATTGAACTGCTGCTGCTAAGTTAACAAATTTCACATCACATGCCAGTGATAACAAACCTGATTCTGATTCACTTTTTGGATCTCAGTCTGATGCCCATTTCTAGGCATCACACTGTAAAAGGGAATACGAGGCCAAGGAATACGAATGAGAAAATTCAGTCGTGTGAAAACATGAGAACAGATGGAATCATATTTTCAAAGTAAAAAGGCTTAAGGGGAGATCTGAAGGACTTGGCCAAAATGACAGGAGGGAGATAGGAAACAAAAGCTTGAAGGGAGAAGAGAGGTTTTATAAAATAAACTTCCCTGAAAGCATAGAAAAACATTTCAAATAATAACTTTCAAGAATGCAAAGGAAATGCTTGTCAGAAATGACAGTGGGAGTGCGATTCGTTATACTCCCCCTCCCCATGGCTACTCCTCTCATTTAATTCAAAAGGATGATTCTGATCTGTAACCTCAGTGCTACATTCCTGAACTAATCCCTGTTATATGCAAAACCTTCCAAGGGAAATATCATCCCTGCATCAACAAGTAAAGGTAAGAATCTTTTTAGAGCTTGATGAGATCATCTTTCATTCTTCTCAACCGATACGAAGTTAACAACTTCTCACAGACTCCACCTGACCTCTCAGGAACCAGTCTGATGAATTTCCTTGCATTTGCTCTATTGTTACATATTCTTCCAAGGTGGGGGAGGATAAATGTGGAGAATTCCAGGTGCAAACTCACCAGGGCTTTACACAATCAAAGACCCCCCTCTAAACCCCAGAAATCCTCTCCACTTCTCTCTCCCATCAGGCAGAAGATACAAGAGCCCAAAGACACACTCTCCCATGCTCAAGGACAGCTTCTACCCTGCTGTTATAAGACTACTGAACGGTTCCCAAGTACAATGAAATGGACACTTGATCTCACAATCTACTACCTCATTATGACCTTGTACCTTATTGTCTATCTGCACTGCACTTTCTCTGTAACTGTAACACTCCATTCTGCATCCTGCTATTGATTTACCTTGTACTACCTCAATGAACTGTTTTAATGATTTGATCTGTATGGATGGTATACAAAACAAGATTTTCACTGTACTTTGGTACATGTGATATTAGTAAAGTAATTTCCCATTTACTATAATTGCAAAACCTCTTGCAACAAAGCCTCACCTGCTGCTTGGCTTCCTAATTGGTTGTCATACCTGTACGTTAACTTTCAATGATTCAAGCCCTTCTGAACACCAACACTTTCTAATCTTGAAGAAGAAAATAATTACATTGCTGTGGTAAAACAGCAGGGAAATGGCTTTCACTGGCAGTACCAGCTGTCACAGGCATGAAGATCTGAATGTTTTTCTTCTCTGCTGTGTAGCTGTATCATCCTGCGCAACTGTGTTAGCTCTTTGACCGTGTGTTTAAGAGCAGCACAGTGGTACGGCCAGTAGATCCAATGCCTCACGGCGCCAGAGACGCTCACGTTCAATCTTGACCCCCCCCCCCGTGCTGTCTGGGGGGAGTTTGCATCTCCTCTCTGTGGGAGGAGACGGGAGGTCCTCCGAGAGTTCCTGACTCCTCCCACACCCCAGAGGCGTGCAGGTTGATAGGTCAACGGGCCACTGCAAACTGTACGTGGTGTGTAGGTGAGGTTAGAATTGATGGGGGGATTTGATGGAAATTCAGGTGGAAATGAGGAAGCGATAAGGACAGGATAGGATCAGGAAATGGGTGATTAATAGTCAGTGCAATCTCGATGGGCTACTACTACTACGTCGACTCAGGCCTAGGGGGCCGGTGTTGGGCAAATGCCTTACAAGGTGCGAAACGAAAGACTGTGTGGTGCGCCAATCCTCACACAGACAGTAGGTGGCGGTTGACTCACAAAGAGTTCATCCGCCCTTTGACAGGTTTTGTTTTTAGCGCTGCTGGGTGCCTACACACCCTCCTCCCTGGTTAACCGAAGTGCACCGGGAGTGTGCCAGTTGAGTTGCTGACAACTGGACCCGAGACAGGTAGTACCGGGCTGTGTGGTACCAGTGGCAAGGCAATGCCCTGACCTGACACAGATGGGCTGAACGATCTCTTTCCAAGCTCTCATTCTTTTTGCCTCAATGCTATATCTTCACAATCACATATGAAACACTCCAGTTTCCTTGGCTGCGTAAGTCCAGGAAAGACACTCTCAAGTCCCACCAAACTCGTGAGACTGAGATGGCTGGTCCCACCCCGGTTTGTGTGGATGCTGTGTCATTTGCTATGGTGTTACAAATTAGTGCCATGAAAATACAGACAGTACATTGCATACAATTAAAGGAATTATATTTATGAATCTTAATTAAAGGGTTAGTAAAGAATAACAAAAAGAAAAGGGCCCATTTTAATTAAACAGTCAAATGTGCACAAGTTGGACATCTTGAACTTCTCTATCGCTCACCCGCTGGGCCCTTGGTCAACGTGAAAGCCCACACCACCCTCCCAACGTCACTCACAATCCATCTCAAACAAGGGTCTCCCACCAGATCGTATGCCACAACCATTTCTCCCCAGCGCCATCTCTCTCCATCTCCCGCCAAACAGTTGCCCAAGGCCAACCTTATTGACCCTCACCAAGAAAACCTCCTTGCTAATTTGGATGGCTCACATTCCACATCATCCCTTATCTTCAACAATAACCCAGACAGGCTGAAAGCAGAACAGACAGCTCTTACAGAACTGCTAAATGAAATACCTATGGCATAACGGTAAAGTGAACCAGGGCATTACACATATGCTCCAGCATAGCAACAGAAAGCAGTCTGCGTGGCTGTCTCTGGGATTGGACGTCCCTGGGCCTGCACTCAGTGGAGTTCAGATGGCCAAGGTTGGTAGGGGGTGGTATCTCATTGAAACCTACCAGATACTTAAAGGCCTGGACAGAGTGGATGTTGAGAGGATGTTTTATCAGAGGGACAGTCTAGGCTCCAAAGGCACAGCTTCAGAGTAAAGGGGCGTCCCTTTAAAACAGAGGTAAGGAAGAACTTCTTCATCTAAAGGGTGGTGAATCTGTGAAACTTATTGACGCAGAGGGCTGTGGGGACCAAGTGACAGGGTGCATTTAAGGCAGAAATTGATAGGTTCTTGATCAGTAAGGGAGTGGGAGTAAAGATTGCAGAGTGAAGGCAGGAGAATGGGAATGAAAATAATCAGCCATGATTGAATAACAGAGTAGACTTGATGTGCTGAATGGCCTAATTCTGCTCGGTACCTTATGGGTCTTATGTATGCTGTTACGTGTAGGCCAAGCAATGAGACAAGGTATTCTGCTGTCTTAAGTTTCAACCACAAACTATAAATAAAAGATAAAATTAAGGTAAATATAAAATAGAATTTCCTAAGGTTTACAGAGCATTTTCCAGACCGGCAGACACAGTCAAAATCTGATGACATCAATAACTTTCCTTCATAACAAGGAGTTACTTTCAAGCTTAAAAGTACTATGATCCACTTGTCACAGAACACATATTTAACAAATACGTCAGTTTTAGCTTACCGCTAGAACATTCCTTGAGAACTAATAAATAGAAATGCACTTTCCAGTAAGATGTGGGTTGATTCCTGAATAGTTACGTCGAGACCTGGTTACTGCTATTCTTATGTTCCCATCCAGGACACTGAGCTATTGGTTGTTTTCAGTATTTCAGCAGTGGAATATTTCAGAAATGTAACATTTCGCCACTTGCAAATTATAGTTATATCAGGCTTATTGTTTCTGTCCAACATGGGGCCCCTGGTAACTATTTGTATGGGATTCATCACCTTTAAAATATCCAGACTGAATTTCAGGTGATAGTTTACCTTATGAGGAGCGCAGGAAATCTTGTAAACTGGGAAATCAGCTGGAGAGTTAGACATGAAAGAATGAACAATCTGTGTTGGGGGGGGTGGGGGAGTGTGGAGAAGGAAATGCCAACATTTTGGGTCAAAACTCTGCCTCAGATTGTTTGTTGCTCCAGATTTCAGCACTGGTGGACTCTTGCGTCTGGATTATAAATCACCGTGGGAGTTTGTTTTATCTGTGGAATGTCATAGCTGCGTCCTCCCTCCACTGCAGGGGATAATCCTATCGCTGTCACCATCTCTATGAATCTCTGCTCCCCCACAGTTTCGGCCGAATCTCCCACGCACACACCCAAATATTTAGGCCACTGTTGCGCTTCTTGCTCGGGAGACACTGCCTGGCCTGGTCTCCCTTTAGATTATTTATCGTTTATTTACTTAGAGATACCGCACAGTAACAGGCCCTTTCAGGCCGATGAGCCTGCGCTGACCTCTGACCTCTGACCTATGAACCCACATGCATCATTGGAATGAGGGTAGAAACTGGAGCTCCTGGAAGAAATACACACAATCATGAGAGAAAGTACAAACCCTTACAGATAATACAGAACTGAACTAGACCGCTGACACTGTGAATAGTGCCACACTAACTGCTATGTTACCTTACCACCCACTATCCAAGCATCTTGTGAAAGGCCAGTTGAAGCTTCCTCCTCACACTCTGGGTTTACAGACGGACCAACTTTCCTGTCTCTCCTGTACCCCTAACCTGGTATCTCTGTCTAATGCTCTCTCTTTCCCCGACTCTCCCACCCTGCTTCTTCCACCTGCTTCCTCTGCATACCATTCCATCTCTCGTCACCTCTCCCACCCCGACTCCCGACATCTTCCGACTTACCTCTAATCCCTCCTGTCACCCACCCCTTCTCCCCTCCTTTCAACCCACACCTCCTTCCCTCCATACCTCCTCTCCTCCACTTCCCTCCTCTCTGTCTCCTCTCCTCCACTCCTCCCCACCTCCTCATGCACCTCCTCTCCTCCCCTCCTGTCACCCCCACCTCCCCCACTCCTCCCACCCCCCTCCCCTCCTGCCCTCCCCTCGTCCCACCCCACCTCCTCCGCTCCCATCACCCCCACCTCCTCCCCACCTCCCCTCCTCCCCTCCTGTCACCCCCCACCTCCTCCTCTCCTCCTCTCTGCCCCTCCTCTCCTCTCCTGTCCTCCCCTCTGCATCTCCTCTCCTCCGCACCTCCCCTCCTCCCCCTCTCCTCTCCCCTCTCCTCTCCCCCTCTCCTCATCCTCCCCCTCCTCCCCGCCCCCTCTCTCCCCCTCCCCCTCTACCCCCTCTCTCCCCACTCTCCCTCCCCTCCCCTCCCCCTCCCCCTTCCCCTCCCCTCATCCTCCCCCTCACCCCCTCTCTCCCCCTCTCCACCTCTCTCCCCTCTCCCCCTCCTTCCCCTCCTCCTCCCCTCCCCCTCCACTCTCCCCCTCCCCTCTCCCCCTCCCCTTCTCCCCTCCCCCTCCCTCCCTCTCTCCCCTCCCCCTCCCTCCCTCTCTCCCCTCCCCTCCCCCTCTCTCCCCCTCCCCTCCCCCTCCCTCCCTCTCTCCCCTCCCCTCCCCCCTCTCTCCCCCTCCCCTTCCCCTCCCCCTTTCTCCTCTCTCCCCTCCCCTCCCCCTCTCTCCCCCTCCCCCTCTCCCCTCCCTCTCTCCCCATCCTCCTCTCTCCCCCTCCCCCTCCCTCTCCCCCTCTCCCCTCCCTCTCTCCCCATCCTCCTCTCTCCCCCTCCCCCTCCCTCTCCCCCTCCCCTCTCCTTCCCCTCTTCCCCCTCCTCCCCCTTCCCCCCCACCTCCACACTGTATCCCCAAGTAAATAGCTCTGAACGTGAGGGAAGTTTAGTTGAGGTCTCAGAGGTAGGTTATATTTACCAGAGAGTGATGGGTGCCTGGAACAGACAAGCAGAGATGGTGATAGCAGGTAATAGAATACAGACATTTAAATGGCCCTTAGATAGGCACATAGATGTAAAAGAAAATAGTGGTTTACCAGTTGTGTAGGAGGGAAGGATTAGATCATGGAATAGGTTAAAGGTCAGCACAACATTGTGGGCTGAAGGGTCGTACTGTGCTGTAGTACTCTATGTTGATGAATGGGAATGGTCCTCTTCCCCTTAGAAGTAACTTCCACGCTCACTATTCACCACTTAAACCTCCACAGTTGTGTCAGTTCTTGTTTTCGATCATGTCTCCAACCGTGAAACAATCCCCATCTCGTCTTGTTCTTCAGCACATTCATCCACACCATTGCTTTCAGATTCTCATTTACTTGAAAATAAACTTTCCTCTTAACTCCTTTGTCAGCTGCATTTTCAAGCTCCTGGTAATCTAACTATTGCTGATAAAGTCATTTCTCCAAGGACAGAGCTGCCCTGCCATGTTGTCTTTGATCCCCTTACTCCTTGTACCCCTCAAGTACAGGAGCAAAGGCACTAGAATATATGGCAGACACATTTTGAACATTCTGCTGCAGATTTGGCTTGCCCATAATATGCATGATTGGGTCCCGTTTTCAGTAGCTAAACTGATCATTACTCAAATGTTGCCCGGGAAGGCCAAAGTAATCTCATCTTTTCATCACAATTGCCCTGTTGGTAGTCTCTCCTAAAGCTACTTCATTCCTGAGTTCGGCCTGAATCCATCAGGGAGGGGAGACTTGGAATATACTCAGAACAACTCAGAGCTTTACTATAACTTGACCAAACACCACAGAATGAATAATATAAAAGCAGGCACTATGGATGAAATTACACATGATGCTACTTGAAATTACTGAAGGTGTGATATAAAGCTTTGCAAACATATGGGCCTCTGTATGCTGTAGTTTACATACTTCAACCCTTAGTTACTGTTACCAGCCTCTCTCTCCTTACAGGAGGTGAATCCTCTTTACTGTTGCCTAGCAAGCTACACCTTTAACCCTTGCGAATATTGAAAGGCCTAGATAGAGTGGATGTGCAGTGTATTTTTCCAAAAGTGGGGAGTCTAGGACCAAAGGGCACAGCCTCAGAATGGAAGGATATCCCTTTAGAACAGACATGAAGAGAAATTTCTTGAGCCAGAGGGTTGTGAATTTATGGAATTCATTGCCACAGATGGCTGTGGAGGCCAAGTCATTGGGCATATTTTGGTAAGTCTTAATTAAAAAGGGTGTCGAAGGTTATGGGGAGAAGCCAGGGGATTGGGGTTGAGAGAGATAATAAATCAACCGTGATGAAATGGCAGAGCAGACTTGATGGTCCGACTGGTCTAGTTCTGTTCCTATGTCTTAAGGTCAACATTACCTCATCTCTAACTCACACTGATGTTAGAGTGAACTCACTTTGTGATTATTATAAATGACTTGGATGAGGAACTGGAAGGACGGGTTAGGAAGCTGGCAGATGACTGGAAGGTTGGTGGTGCTGTGAAGGGTGCAGTGGGTTGTTGCAGGTTACAACACAATATTGACAGGATGCAAAGCTGGGCTGACAAGTGGCAGATGGAGGTCAAACCAGAAAAGTGTAATCTCTCAAAGTCGCCATGCAAGTTGACAAGGTGGTTAAGAAGGCGTATGGTTCATTGGCCTTCACTAGTAGGGGGATTGAGTTCAAGAGCCACGGGGTAATGTTGCAGCTTTATCAGACTCTGGTTAGACCACATTTGGAGTATTGTGCTCAATTCTGATTGTGAGAAAGATGTGGATTCAATAGAGAGGATGCAGAGGAGATTTACCAGGATGGGTTGAGGACCAACACCTTGTATTCCATCTGGGTAGTGTCCAACTTGATGACATGAACATCAGTTTCTTGGACTTCTGGTAATTGCCTCCCGCCCCCTCTTCTCCTTCACCATTCCTTCTTACTTTATCTCCTTTACCTGGCCATCACCTTCCTCTGGTGCTCCACCCACTTCCCTTTTTTCCATGGTCTTCTACCCTCTCCTGTCAGACTCCCCCTTGCCAAACCCTTCTTCACTTTAACCAATCAACTTCCCAGCTCTTTTTCACCCCTCCCCTCCCAGTTTCACCTGTCACCTGCCATTTCATACCTCTTCCTACCCCCTCCCAGTTTCACCTGTCACCTGCCATTTCATACCTCTTCCTACCCCCTCCCAGTTTCACCTGTCACCTGCCATTTCATACCTCTTCCTACCCCCTCCCAGTTTCACCTGTCATCTGCCATTTCGTACCTCTTCCTACCTCCCCCCTCCCAGTTTCACTTGTCACCTGCCATTTCGTACCTTTTCCTACCTCCCCCCCGCCCGCCGAAACGTTGGCCATTTACTCTTCACCTAGATGCTGCCTGGCCAGCATTTTGTGTGTGTTGCTTTGGATTTTCTGCATCTGCAGATTTTCTCGTTTTGTTGATGCTATTAACACAGCAAAGTCTCTTTCAGGGATGCCTACCCTGAAGAAATCTTCCCTTCAGGAGTTCAATGAAACCCTCCCTCATTGCTCCCCCGCTGTGATCTCTCCTGCCCTCCAGCTCGTCAGCCACGTGCCACCACAATCACATATCCTTCCTGAGAACTTGTCTTCACCACTGCCTTGTGGCAAAGGGCTTCCAGACCTATTTTCAGGCCTCACGGTTCAGATCCACAGGTACTTGCATTCAGCTGACGGCTTCTCCTGCCCTGCTCTAGGCGCCCATCGTCCGCCATGGGGAGGTACCTGGTGGCCCTGCCTGAGTCGCAGCTACAGCTCCAGGATTCTCTCTCCTCGGCGTGCAATGGGACTCTCCTATTTATTATCCTCGCTGGATCCACGCTTGCAGTTGCCAGTTCTTCGCCTCTCATGCCCAGCAAGGATCGGAAGATCACCCGTCTCCAGTCCACAGATCCCCTTTCCAAATCTGGCCACCCTGGATGCCACCATCCTTTGATCCCTGCTGCCTCCCACTCGGACCTCGATTCCGAATCCAACCCCATCCCCGAAGGTACTGGGCACCTCCTGACCGGTGATACTAACATTGCCAAACTGGTTCTAACGGTCCCAAGCCGATTCAGAGCCTGGGTTCCACCACTTTCAATGCTGGTTCCAACGACCCCCCCAGACACCTTCAAGATGCTAGTCGTGCAACCCTTAACTTCAACTCCAGCCTGGACCTTGACCGATAGCACCTCCAGGCCGATACTTTACGCTCTACGCTCTGCCACTGGAACGCTAGTCTCCCCTTCCCCCACCACCACTCTGCAATTCCGTAGCTCTCGGGTCCACGGAGCCTCCATCTTCCTCACACCCCACCTTCCCGGAGCACCCCAACCCTCCTCCTCTTCCTGGACACTCCACTCTGCTCTTCTGCCTGCTCTGGATCAAGAACTGCTGACAGGACACCAACTGTTTCGACTTGACTTTAACACTCCTCTCTCCAATTCTCACTTCCTTCACTCTCTCCACTCCCTTTGCACTGATCCCAACCTCTCCATCAAACCCACAAATGGGGGGGGGGGGCACTTTATAAACCTCTATCCGTGACTTTTGAATCTTTTCAATGACTTTAACTTCTCTGGCCCTGATCATCTCATTTTCACCGTGGATGTCCAGTCCCTACACAATTCCATCCCCAATCAGAAGGGCTTTAAAGGTCTCAGCTTCTTTCTGGACAACAGACCCAAACAGTTCCCCTCCATCACCACTCTCCTCCCTCTGGTGGAAATGGTCGTCATCCTCAACAATTTCTCTTTCAGCTCCTCCCACTTCCTTCAAACCAATGTGTAGCCATGGGCACTTGCATGGGTCCCAGCTATGCCTGCCTGTTTGTCAGCTACGTAGAACAGTCCAACTTTTCCTACACTACATTGATGACTGCGTTGGTATTGTTTCCTGCATTCAGCTGAGCTCACCGACTTCATCAACTTTGCTTCCAACTTCCAACCTGTCTTCAAATTTACATGGCCCATTTCCAACACCTCTCTCCCCTTTCCCGATCTCTCTATCTTCATCTCAGGAGACAATCTATCTACTGATATCTTTTATAAGCCCACGGACTCTCACAGCTACCTGGACTAAACCTGTTCCCATCCTGTCACTTGTAAAAATGCCATACCCTGCTCTCAATTCCTCTGTCTCTGCCACATCTGCTCTCAGGAAGAAGCTTTTCATTCTGGACAACTGAGATGTCCTCCTCCTTCATAAAAAGGGGCTTCCCTTCCTTCACCATCAACTCTGCCCTCACCTGTAACTCTTCCATTTTGCGCACATTTGACCTCACCCCATCCTCCAGCTACCACACCAGGAATAGGGTTCCTCTTGTCCTCACCCACCATCCCACTAACCTCCACGTCCAGCACATAATTCTCCGTAACTTCTGCCTTCTCTAACAGAACCCCACCCCCCAGGCACATCTTTCCCTCCGCCCTGCCCTCCACCTTCTGCTTTCCACAGGGATTGCACCCTTTACATCCCCGTTGTCCACTCGTCCCTCCCCACTGAACTCCCTCCTGGTACTTAACCTTGCAAGTGGAACAAGTGCTACACCTGCTCCTACACCTCCTCCCTCACTACCTTTCAGGGCTCCAGGTGAGTCAACACTTCACCTGCAAGTCCATTGGGGTCACCTACTGTATCGGGTGCTCCCGGTGTGGCTCCTGGTGTTTATCAGAGAGACCCGGTGTAGATTGGGAGACCATTTCGTTGAACACATTCACTCCATCTGCTACAAAAAGTGGGATTTCCCGGTGACCGCCCATTTCAATTCTACTTCCCATTCCCATTCTGACATGTCAGGCCATAGCCTCCTCTACTGCCATGATGAGGCCACACTCATGTTGGAGAAGCAACACATTTTCCGTCTGGGTAGCCTCCAACCTGTTGCCATGAACATCGATTTCTCGGACTTCTGGTTATTACCCCCTCTCCCCCCCCCCCCACATCTCCTTCACCATTCCTCATCCCTGTTTCCCCCTCTCACCTTACCTACCCATCACCTCCCTCTGGTGCTCCTTGCTCCTCCCCCTTCCCTTTTTTCAAAGGCTTTCTGTCCTCTCCTACCAGCTGCCATGTTCTCTAGCCCTTTATCTCTCTCACTAATCAACTTCCCAGCTCTTTACTTCACCCCTCCCCCTCCCCTGGCTTCATCTATTACCTGTTGCTCTATAATTTTCATCCCCCACCCCCCCGACCTTGGTAGTCTGACTTGTTTCCCCTTCCCTTCCAGTCCTGATGAAGGGTCTCGGCCCCTGAAATGTCAACTAGTCACTCTTTTCCACAGCTGCTGACTGATCTGCTGATTTCCTCCAGCATCTTGTGTGTAACACTTTGATTTCCAGCGTCTGCAAATCTCCTCACCTTGCTGACTGGATTAGAGAACATGTACTGTGAGGAATGGTTGAGTGAGCTTGGGCTTTTCTCTTTGGAGCAAAGGAGGACGAGATGCGACTTGGTAGAGGTCTATAAGATGAGAGGAGGCATAGATGGAGTGGATGGTCAGTGGATTTATCTCAGGACGGCAATAGCTAATTCGAGTGGACATACTTTTAAGATGATTGGAGGAAAATATAGGGGGGATGTCAGAGGTAGTTTCTTTACACAGTTGTGTGTGCTTGGAAAGCACGGCCAGGGATGGTGTTAGAAACAGATCCATTAAGGACATTTCAGAGACTCTTTGTTAGACATATGGATGAAAGAAAATAGAGGTCCATGAGGCAGGGAAGGGTTAGATTGATTTGGGAGTATTTTGTTAAAAGGTTACTACAATATCTTGAACCGAGAGGCTCGTACTGTCGGATACTGTTCCAAGATCTATGTTCACTTTGCTGACCACTCAGGCTAATCTACAGACGTACCGTGGAGAGCATTCTAACTGGCTGCATCACCCATCTGGTGTGAGGGGAGGGCGCTCTGCACAGAATCGGAAGAAGCTGCGGAGAGCTGTGAACTCGGTCAACTCCATCATGGGCACTAGCCTCCCCAGCATCCAGGACATCTTCAAGGAGCGATGCCTCAAAGCGGAGGCCTCCAACACTCGGGACCCCCATCACCCAGAACGTGTCCTTGTCTCATTGCTACCATCAGGAAGGAGGTACAGAAACCTGAATATACAATTCACAGCTTTTATTTATTATTATGTATTTCATTTTACCGCTACTGCAAAGACAACACACTTCATGACATATGCCAGTGGATATTAATCCAGATTCTGATCCACCTTTGACTCTTTGATTGACACAAACAGATTAAATTATGAAAGCACTGACTAAACCTATTTGAGAACAATGGATATAAGCAACTGAGAACGTGAGCAAGGTTTGTCTCAATAACTTCAGCAGTGACAGAATCAATGGGTCTATATTTGAATAGGAGGTAAATGCACGTCACATTGGAAATGATTATTACAGGAAAAAGAACGTGGAATGTTTCCTACATGAAAAGGTTAACAATAGCTCAGTTTTAAACTGTGGTGTAGTCAGACAGGAAGTGAATGTAAAACTCAGAGCTAATATTAGATCCAAATCAGAATTATATTTGACACACACTACACGGATTATTTGACACCACAGCACCTAGATTTAACATTAATACTTCTGAATTGTGTGCCTATTAACTGCTAACATCAGTGAGAACTGTTGGGAACATAATTCATTCTGTAAACATCTGGTAAGTGTTATTAAATACGCATTAAAGTCCGCAGTGCACTGTCCTACAGTTTCCGGGGCTGATTGTTCACAATCCATTTGTCTGTAATGCTATTAAAAACATTTGCATCTGAAATTGAAATTCCTTTGATTTTTTTTTTTGTCATTGTTCTTGGCTCCAGGCAGCTCCTTGAAAAGGTGGAAAATTTCTTCTAGATTTACTAGTTGCATTTTGGTGGAATTAAACTCAATCTTTGTCTGCATTGTCTCCTAATTGAGTAGCAGAAACAAGAGGTTCCTCAGGTCCAATTCCCACTCCGCTGACTGAGCTAACTTTAGCAAACAGAGTGCTAAGGAGTTACACTTACTTTTTAGGAATGTTACTTTATTGAGATACAGTGCAGAATAGACCCTTTCGCCCCTTTAAGCCTCGCCACCCAGGAATACCGGGTTTAACCCTCGCCTAATCACAGGACAATTTACAATGACCAATTAACCTACTAACTGGTAGGTCTTTGGACTGTGGGAGGAAACTGGAGCACCCAGAGGAAACTCACATAGTTACAGGGAGAATGTAAGACCTTCTTACAAGCAGTGGTGGGGATTGAACCCAGGCCACTGGTTCTGTAGTGTAGCCAGCATTCCACTCCTAATCACAATCCAGTTACTGATGTTCAAGTCAGCTGTTGGGAGGCTATATAATTGGCTGAGACACCCTCTGTCATAGAATAGCCTATCATATGCTCACTGCTATATTAACTTGCTAGTTATTTCCAGACAAACTATGTTAGTGGTTCATCATTAATTACATCAATGTCCAATTACATCATTAATTTGACTTAAAGATCCATTGTTCCCTGATGTGGTGTAGTGGCTTTTATGAACCTGTGTGAGCTGCCTGGGGTTTAGTATTTCTGTCACTAAACTCTACAGGGGCACATTGAGAGCATTCTGACTGGCTGTATCACTGCCTGGTACGATAACTGTATTTCCCTCAATCGAGGGCTCTACAGAGAGTGGTGCGGACAGCCCAGCGCAGCTGTGGATGTGAACTCCCCACTATTCAGGACATTTACAGCGACTGGTGTGTAAAAAGGGTCCGAAGAATCTTGGGGACCCGAGTCACCCCAACCACAATCTATTCCAGCTGCTACCATCTGGGAAACGATACCACAGCATTAAAGCCAGGACCAACAGGCTGTGGGACAGCTCCTTCCACCAGGCCATCAGACTGATTAATTCGTGCTGATACAATCATATTTCTAAGCTATATTGACTGTTCTGTTGTATATCTCACTGTACATACTATTTATTAAAATTACAATAATTTGCATTCAGATGGAGATGTAACGTAAAGATTTTTACGTAAAGGATGTAAGAAGTAAAGTCAATTCAATTCAAAGTTGTAGCACCAGGAAAATAATAATCCTTCCTTAGGATCTTAAAGGCAAAGCAGGCAGATGAAGGAAGTTCACTCAGATGATGGATGCAACAGAGAGAGAACTTTTGATCGTCCTGGTCTACCCTTGCTGCTAGATTCAGATTTGTCTTCTGCCAAGAGTCTCGGGCATGCATCATGCAGGGCTTCCCCACACTTAAAGAAGTCATGCACGGTCTCCTCTACATTGACCTTTAATTTGAAGGCCCCACTTCCTTTGGGGAAATAGAAATACAATTATACAGCTAATTAAGCAGGTCATTGGTACTGTAATTAGTTAATAGGTGCTGAGATAAAGTGAACAGTTTTGTTTGCTCAATGATCATTCATGAACATAAGTACATCGATGCAGTTAGTACAAAAGGAAAATTCATAACAGAATCAAAGCTCAAAGTAAATTTTATTATCAAAGTACATACATGTCACCAGCTACAACCCTAAGAGTCACCTTCTTGTGGGCATACTCAGCAAACCCATAGAATAGGTGCTGTAACAGGGTTAATGTCAGATCAACCAGACTGCAAAAGACAACAAACTGTGCAAATCCAAATAGAAATAAAGAGCAATAAGTAACAAGAGCATGAGATAAAGAGTCCTTGAAAATGAGATCATTGGTTGTGGGAACATTTGAATGATGGAGCAAGTGAAGGTGAGTGTAGTTATCCTCTTTTGTTGAAGAGCCCAATGGCCGAGGGGTAATAACCATTCTTGAACCTGGTGGTGCAAGTCCTGAGGATCTTATATCTTCTTCCTGACGGCAGCAGTGAGATGAGAGCATGTTCTGGGTGGTGGGGATCCCTGATGATGGGATGTGCTTTCCTATGAAAGCACTTCCTGTAGATGTGTGCTCAATGGTTGGGAAGCCTTTACCTGTGATGGACTGGACTGAACCCACTATTTCTGGTGGGATTTTCCATTCAAAGGCATTGCTGTTTCCATATCAGACTGTGACACAGCCAGTCAATGTCCTCTCCACTACACACCTAAAGGGGTTTGTCAAACAATTAGAATTGGATTATGAGAACACTCAGTCCTCTTTTATTGTCATTTAGAAATGCATACATGCATTAAGAAATGATACAATGTTTCTCCAGAGTGATATCACAGAAAACAAGACAAACCAAAGACTAACACTGACAGAACCACATAATTATAACATATAGTTACAGCAGTTGTCACGTGATCGGCAACAATGAATATATCGAGTCAGGATTTATAAACAAACAAACAAACAAACATTTATTAAACCCTGATAAACAATGGGAAAAAAATGAAAACCCTAACTGGAAGTAAAAGGCTATGCGGCCATTCATTAAACCGCTACTTAGTACTAGTTCTTAAAGCGATAATGCGAAACCAGTTCTTAAAGTGATAAATTCAAACACAGTTCTTCAAATGGTAAATTTTAAAGTCCAAGAGATTTATACAGTCAATTAGCAGAGACTTTCATGAAGTAACGAATTCCTCGAAGTCACGACATCACTGCCACTCCCAGTCGGATCCTGCCTTTTCCACAGGATTCACAACGACGGAAATAAAACAGTTTTAAAGACACTGACCTTCCTCCTCTGTAGAATAATCTTGCACAGCCTTTCTGCCACTTTTAGCAGAGGCTATCTCATGCAGATCACTCTTTCGTGAACAAATCCCATAATGGTCGATCTTTCCAAACCCGTCGAACGTCTCCTTCAGGGTCCCGTCTTCACTCTCCAATGTTAATGAAAAGATACATTAACAAACCTGGCAGCAATTGTCAAACTGCTGGCTCAGACCTCTGTACCTTACACTAGAACATAAAACTCTATTTAAGATCAAAACTGCGTCATAATGCAAATAAGCAGCAGAGCAGAGTATCTCATTGACGTTCTAACTGGAAAACTAACTGCGTCATCAGGGGTCTTCCCCTTTTATACCCGTGGTAAACAAGTCATCACGTGACCTCACATCGGTGGGAAAATTACATCAGGTGACCTCCAAAAGACCATTACATCATTCTCACAAGAAAGTCACAAGATCTCCTTGAGGTATGTAACACAGTGCAAAGCAATACCATAATTTGATGAAGAACAAACCATGGGCACAGTAAAATAAAGACTTAAAAGTCCCCGAGTCGATCGACTCCTGAGTCCCCGATAGCTGGCGGCAAAAGGGAGAAACTCCCTGCCATAAACCTCCAGGCACCGTCAACTTGCTGATGCCTTGGAAGCAGCTGACCACAGCCGACACAGAGTCCACCTGTCCGAAAACTTCGAGCTTCCAACCAGCCTCTCCGATACAGCCTCCCGAGCGCTATCCTCTGCCGAGCGCCTTTGACCTCGCCCCGGCCCGGCCGCTGAAACACACAAAGCCGAGGATTTTGGGGGCCTTCTGCTCCGGAGATTCCAGTTACCACACAGTAGCAGCGGCAGCAAAGCAGGCATTTCAGAAGTTTTCCAGATGTTCCTCCGTACTCTCATGTCTGTCTCCATCAAATCAGAATTGTGCATGGTCCCCTACTTGACAGATCACAGACATCATCACCGAAGTGGCCGCACGCACTGCCGTCACGCCGCCATCTTCTCCTCCTCCATCTTCCAACAATTTTTAAATGAAGAAAGTGTTACAGTTACAGAGAAAGTGTCATGCAGACAGATAATTAAGGTACAGGAGCCATGGAGAGGTAGATTGAGAGAGATCAAGAGCTCATCTTCATCATACAAGATCTGTTCAGGAGTCTTATAGAAGCTGTGGGATAGAAGCTGTCCTGGAGTTGGGTAGTATGTTCAGGATGAAGGGGATCTAGGTCATAAATTAATGGAAAACTTGAACCAAAGATGTCTTACATCTGTGCAACACTTAAGGGTGTTTGCCTTGTTTTTAAGCAAATAAATTAAAGCAAGTCACTGCCCATGCTCTCTCAAATGGGAGTGAAATATCTCGTGACACCAGTTTAAGAAAGAGCGTGGGAGTTCTCCCTAGGGTGTTGGACATTTTTCATTCCTCATCCAGCATTGATAAGACAAGTTGGAGTTAATCACATTGCTGTGTATGAAAGCTGGCAGACAAGTTTCTCCAGGGTGAAAGGGACTACACTTCTAAAAGTCCATAATTGGTTTAAAAGTGCTTTGGGGCATGCTGATGTTAAGAAAAGCACTGTCAAAGTTCCTTGCTTCTTTTGTATTTATAAGTGGAAAGAATCCATCACTCAAGTGTGGATGAAAATGACAATAGTGGCTGTTGTAATATAGGTCTAGGAAGGCTGAAGCCTGTGAAAATGAGTATTGGAAATGGCTGTGGATCCTGAGGGAAGGAAGATCAGGAGGATGCCGGTTTGGTTCAGCAAATCTCAGAGGACTTTAATAATCCAGAAATTAATTGAGAACGGTTTATCACGTCATCCAATTTATTTTATGTGGCTAGTTCACAACTGCTTTTCAAAATAGTGAATAGACAACTAGAATATTATTTTTTAGCTGGAGGCTTAGTGAATCAAGCACAATAGTAATTCCTATTTTGTTTCATTTAATACCCTCGCTTCGATGGAAGCTGAAAACAGTGAATCCAGATTACCTGGCATTAAAAGAGCATTGAGACAGATAATAATTGTGAGTCAAACAATAATTTTAAGGCTTAAAGCTTTACAATAGCGAAGCAGTAATATACTTGAATTGACAGGATGTTCTAGGCATTAGCTATAGCTTTTATAGGTCACATTCCTGGAATTTCTAAATTTGTGAAACTAATTTATTTATGCCTTACGGGTACCTGGAAGTGAAATAGAATACTTGGAGCTAAACCATTAGGAACAGAGTGATGGATGTTCTGACTGAGATCCAGATGGGTAAATAGAACAAGCAGAAATAGAAAGCTTCAAATCTTTGTGCGTATCAAACTCTAACCAGGTTTTAGATCTGAAATGGATCTTTCCCTTCTTGTGTACAACACTGCTTCATTGCAAATGCAGTAAGACATTTTGTAATTGGTATGTAATTATATTAGCTCCGTGGCAGAAATCTATTGCTAGTTTTTCACAGTACAAATGCAAACTAAAATATTATCAGTGTGGTCTCTGGGTACCTATTATGGGAGATACTCATATGAGCATCATTGAACAGTGATCAATCCACTGAGATGAAAGGTATAATTGTAAGACCTTCTTTAAGAGAAGGCAAAGTAGATTAAATTGTGAAGTACAGTCATTCTTCAAGTTAAATCTGGAAGCACTGGATCAAAAGCAGGGTTCTCCCATCATCAAACGGAACACAGAGAAGTCATTCAGACCCCAGAGTAAGCAGCGCATCAAAGAGGAATTGGTTTTAAGGGTAAATTATAGGAACCATTCATTAGCAATGTAATAGCTTGTCACTTTCAGGAAATGGATTTGGTAAACGAGAGTCAATTAAAGTTTAACAAATGGAAAAAATATGCATTGAAAACATTTAAGTGCTTTACAGATGACACGTCTGTAGACATAGATGGGACAGCACACAGCTAATCAATCTGTTATAGTCAAGCATGTGTTGCATGCTATGTAAAACTAGAGTGGACACAATTCCAGTAAGAATAATAGTATCACCACATAACACTCAAAGTTCTATGTTATGCCATTTGATGGTGCTGTCTTAGGATTCCCAAAGGTAACCAGAGGGGATAGCTTCACTCAACTTCACTCACCCCATCATTGAACTGTTCCTATGATCAATTGACTCACTTTCAATGACTCTTCATCTCATGTTTTCAATATTTATTGCTTGCTTCTTTATTTATTTAGTTAGTTAGTTAGTTAGTTAGTTAGTTAGTCAGTTAGGTACTAAGTATTTGCACAGTTTGTCATCTTTTGCACATTGGTTGTTTGTCTGTCCCTTTGGATACAGTCTTTCATTGATTCTATTGTGTTTCTTGGATTTACTGTGAATGCCTGCAAGTAAATGAATCTCGGGATTATATATAGAGGGGGAGGAGAAGATGGCGGCGCGACGCAGTGCACGTGGCCGCTCCGAAATGATGTCGTATGTGTTAACAAGGGGCCGTGCACAATCCTGATTTGATGGAGACAGACGAGAGAAGCATGGAGGAACACCTGGAGAAACTCCTGAAATGCCTGTTTCACTGCCGCTGCTGCTGTGTGATCGAGAATCTCCAGAGGGGTAGGCCCCAGATCCTCGGCTTTGCCTGTTGCCTGTTGCCGGGGTCGAAGCGCTCGGCAGAGATGGTGCTCAGTGCTCGGTGTCGGAGGGCTGGTTGGAGGCTCGAAGTTTTTGGACGGACTCTGACTGTGGTTGGGTGTTCCCAGGATGCTGCATCGGCTAGTTTGAGGCTCTGGAAGCTTATGGCAGGAAGAGTTTTTTTCTTCCTTCTACCATCTGCGTGAGATGATGGGACTTTCAAGAAACTTTGAGACTCTTTACCGTGCCCATGGTCTGTTCTTCATCAAATTACGGTATTGCTTTGCATTGTTGTAACTATATGTTATAATTATGTGGTTTTTGTCAGTTTTTCAGTCGGTTTGTCTTGTGTTTCTGTGATATCATTCTGGAGAAACATTGTATCATTTCTTAATACATGCATTACTAAATGACAGTAAAAGAGGACTGTGTGTCCTCATAATCTAATCTAATCTAATATATGGTTACATATATGTTCTTGGATAATAAATTTACTTTGAACAACTTCCCTCTCCTGTGAGCACCCTGTAACATTACCAAACCTAAGCTTTGCTTGTAACATCTGAACTTGTTGGTCAGTAACTGCTTCCTCAAGAAAGGAGTTAAAACTGGCTGCAGTAATTGTGAATGAGCCTTGTTGTGTCTGCCTCTGGCAATACCATCAGGAGGATTATCCATGACTATCTCCTTGCAGTAGCCAGAGAGATTTTCCCAGAGTCTCCAGTGTAATTTCTGCCCTTGAGAAGGAACGTTGACCAAACGTTCATACTCCAAAGAAAGTGCAAGCAGTAGCGTTAACCATTGGATGTGATATTCCTTCACCTCACAAAGGCCTTCCAAGCCCCTTGCAATGGAGGCCAATAAGTGTTACCTTCCTAACAGCTTGCTGTAACTTTTGCTTACTTTCAGCAGCTCTTCAGCAAACACACCAAGATCTCTCATACACCAAACAATTCTAGTCTTTTATAACTTAGACGTTTTTTTTTCTCTTTTTCCTAACAAAGGTGAACAACCACATTTTGTTCCATGTTTTCCTCCCTTTGGCACCTTCAATGCATGCCCCTGACCTATCCCTATCCCTGTACAGACTTTGTGGTTTAGTGTCTCATAAAGATCTGTATTATCAGCAAAATCGGATACCTCACACTTCATATTATTATCCAAGTTATTAATAATCATTATGTGTCACTGGGAAAAGGTCCTACCTTTGGCTCCACCATCAACAGTCTGCCAATCCAGAGAGTCTTGTTTCTATTTTCGATTTTCCATCTTTTAATCAATCTCCTCCTCACGCAGATCAGCACTCCCAATCCGTATTTTATGTGACAGCCTTTGATGTGGTACTCTGCCAGCTGCCAGTTGAAAATCCAAAAACAGCCCGTGCACTGGTTCCCAGTTAGTATTTGGGCAACTTTCATCTACAAAAAAAAAACACAAATTTGTCAAGCTTCATTTCCCTTCTTGATTCTGCCTATTGCTATTATGATTTCATAAGTTCTCTTTGCTTTGCATGTCATCCATACAGATTATTTCATCACATCAATACATTGAGGCAGTACAAGAGGAAAGCAATAACGGAATACAGAATAAAATGTTGTAGAGAAGGTGCAATGCAAAGCAGACAATAAAGTGAAAGACCATTATGAGGACAATACGAGGTCAAGAGTCTATCTTATCACACAAGAGATCCATTCAATGATCTTATAAAGGTGGAAAAGAAGCTGTCCTTGAACCTACTAGAGCGTGCTTTCAGATTTTTGTATCTTCTGTCTGACAAGAGGTGAGAGATGAAAGCACATGACAGTAAACTCAATTTTGACATTCGCTTGTTCCTTATTGATAATGGAAAGAGTTTGGGGAGCCAAGAAGTGAAAACTCTCCCTCTGGGGCAAGCAGGAGCTGGAGCTGTTCACTTTCAGCTGACCCCTGGGATGTGATGTTCTTGAACATCAAAGGGAGGAGGTTAGGTTCTCTTTTGTTGGAGATACTCACTGCCTGACAGTAGTGCGGTACAAGTGTTAATTGCCGGTGGTCCTACCACTGATTACCAGACTCTGAACTTGCCTGGAAACACTAAAACCTACCCAGTGTGTTTAACACTCGAGCAGGGAGTTTGGAGGGCTTCTATTGAATGGGGTTGTCCCATATACTGCAGGAATGCTCATGGACAGAATGAGAGGGTACAAGCAATTGAGGATATGGAGAGATGAGAGGCCATCTATCTGGCAGGACCTTCCTGCTCTGAACCTCTGGAATTTTGCATTCCTGGCCCACTCTCCTGGCTCTACGTGGCTTCACTGCCTTTCCCCAGTCCTCCTTCATATCAAAGGGGTCCTGTGTGAGATGTGTATGATCAGGAACTCCCTTCCTGCTTGTTAGCCACAAGGCAGATACACACTGCACTCACTCGTGTTATCGATAGTTTGGTAACTTCATGACCACTTGAAATAATTTGAATGAGTTGGTCCCCGACCAACAAATCCAGTCAAAGCTCTGTAGCCCTTCCACATCTAATGGTGAATGGTGGTGGAGGTCAGGCGATTAAAGGGACAAGGAGGCCTGAAGATTCTCCAATCCTCACTGATGATGCACCCAGCACACCAGCATTAAAGGCAAACCTGAAGAATTTACAGTCCTCTTCAGCCAAAAATGTCAAGTGAATCCTAACTTCTTCCTAAGATCCCCACCACGTCAAAGACCAGCTCTGAGCCGACTTGATTCGCTCTGCGATATCGGGAAATGGTTGAGAGCACCGGACCGAGTAAAGCCTCAGTTCAGGAAACATCCCCGCTGCAGCACTTTAAATGCACCTCACACCTCAAGCCAAGCTGTTGCAGTACAATAATAACAATGGCATCTACCTGTTCTTTAATAAATTTTAAAAATAGAGTTTATTCATGATAAAAAGTATATACAAAAGAAAGAAGCAGTGCAAAATAAAATGCTAACTCTCGCTCAGTACTTCATATAGTTTAAAAGTTAAAGAGAGAATCTAAAACACAAGCAATGTAGCACCATTGCCACAACTTGGCTCCCTGAGGTGATACCCATTTCATTGTCTGAGGGGTTTCCTCACTCAACTCCTGGCCCTACAGGTGAGGTAGCAGATGAAGCCTAGACTGTGGTCCTTCCCCACAGAGCCCGAACATTTTCTGCACCAGGCTTCAGTGTGTCCCCTCAATACATACTCCTGCAGCCTGCATGGAACCATTCAGAAGCAAACGAGAGAAAGTCTGCAGATGCTGGAAGTCTGAGCGACACACACAAAATGCTGAAGGAACTCAGCAGGCCAGGCAGCATCTATGGGGAAACGTACAGTTGACATTCCCTTATATCCCCTTACCTCGCAGTGCTGGAAGACCAACTAGTGGGGCAGACCAAAGGGTATCCTTCGCCAACAACAGGGAAAATTGCTCAGGTGCGTCCTCTTCACATAAACCCGTCCTGTCTGAATACTGCCCAGTCTACACCCGATGGAAGCAAGCTGCTGGAAGCTGTCATCCAAATCACTGTGAAGTGGCACCTCCTCGCCAGCTCGGTGAGTTTCACTTGGCGAGAGTTGGAACCTGGAGCAAGCGAGCAAGAGCTTAGGCAGTAAGTCAGCCTTTTGCTAGTTAATAGTCAGTCAATTGGCTAATTAACAGCAACCAATAAAAAATGAAGGGAGGGTCAGACAGAGTGGGCTGGGAGTTGAGGTGATCCAGAGAATCGAGTTGGATTCAGTTTGGTCGGTTGGAACTGCTGTGGTGACTGGAAAATGGCGGAGAGAGAGAATATCAAGCAAAGAGCCAAGCTGTTGAAGGAAGTTTTTGGCGAGAGTGGAAGTGAACTAGAGATGGAGGTCGGTGGGAAAGAGGAACGGAATGGAAAGAGGAAGAAAAGAAAGCAGAGGTATGGGATATCAAACTCTGAGGAGTCAGCGGATGATCAAAACAGGACAGCAAAACAATGGAAAGAAGATGAGATTAAAGCAATTATAAAACTAAGTGAAGACGGGGAGTCTTTTGGTGATTGGAACCTAATTCGTTTGACGAAGATGCTCAACAAAGTTATAGGCGAGATTAAAGGAGCAAAGATTTTATGAAATGGATCGCTATTAGTGATTTGTCAGGATAGTACTCAGCAAGGCAAAGTGATAAGATGATGTAAAATAGATGGCAAAGAAGTACAATGCTCAGTACCCAACAATAGAAAGTGGACTAGAGGAGCTATTTCGGGGATACCAACAAAAGTTACTATGGATGAGATTAAACAGAACATAAAAGGAGCAAAAATTATTGAGGCCAAACGTTTGAAAGCTACAAGAAATGGGAAAAAGTGTGATAGTTTATCGGTAATGATTAACTTTGATGAAGAGAGATTGCCGACTAACGTTTACTTAGGGTATATGTGTTATGCGGTTAGAATATATATACCACCGCCTGTAAGATGCTATAAATGTCAGAAATTCGGGCACATTGCGGCGGTCTGCAGAGGAAAACAAAGATGTGAGAGATGCGCTGGAGAACATGAATATGGGAAATGTGAAGCAGGAGCTAGGCTGAAATGCTGCAATTGTGGCGAGGAATACAGCGCAGCTTATCGAGGGTGCATTTATAGCAAGAAAGCGGCTGAGATACATTATGTAAAAGTAACTCAAGGAATCAGTTATGCAGAGGCAGTGAAAGAATTTGATGAGAAGAGGCTGTCAAGCAAACAAATACAGGGAATAATAAACTGGTGAATTGTGAGAGCTGTAATATGAAAAATAAGGATACACTATTAATGAGTAGAGAGGATTTTGTGCTTTTTATGGTGGATGCAATTAATTGTTCAGCGCAAACAAGCAAAAGAACTGAGAAATTATCGTCAAGTCTGCAGAAAAGTATCTTGGTATTAAAGGGATTAGGTGGGAAGAAGTCCAAGAAACGCTGAATGGAGGATCCAACAGTTCACAGGCAGTGGAGATGGAATCTTAATGGCAGTATATTTATCGCAAATGGTCAAGAATTTAAGAAATGTTTCAGAACTTAAGGAAAATCCTCAGATTTTATGGTTGAAGCCCAGGGTAAATGTGCAGAACTCCAACAACAAATAGAAGTCCCCGACAAGAACAACTGTGAGTTGGAAAGAAATTGGAAAATGGAGGAAATTATTACAAGGATACAAAAGGAAAAGGAATTTGTTGCAAAGTGAATTATCTACATTCAGATTATAAAATGAAAACATGGAAGCAAATGAAGAAGAACTCCAAGGTCTCAGTAAACAACTGCAGGCTACGATCCAAGAAAAGGAAAACCTGAAAAAGCAGATAGACTTGGAAAAACAGCAATTTTAGAAGTATAACGTGCGATAATTACTATCCTTTAACAAGACGATTTTAGTCTTACAAGTGATGTAGATGAAATCAATGTAATTGAGGTAATGCAACTACACGAAAACATGTGACCAAATTAGGGAAGAATAGCAATGTGTAGCATTATCTAATGAGCGTATTAAGCATTCACAAGGAATTGCAACTACAGAGTGGTGCTAATAGAGAACTGCAGGCTGAACTAGATTATCTAAAGTAGAGAACTCCAGGACATATTTAGTTGGAACACAAGAAGTCTAGCAGGTGGCGGTAATGCACTGAAAACTGGGTGCCAACCGCCATAAAACAAAAAGGAAGAAGAAGAAGTCAGAGTGGGCTAGTGTAAGAGTAGGGAGCAGGGGCTTTGGGGAGATCAAGGAGACAGTTAAGGTCTGATTAATCCTTTCCTTTTTTAACTTCAGTTTACGTAGTTGGAATGTCAGAGTCAGCGTAGAGGCACACTCCTCCTGCAAGATGTGGGTGCCAGTGCCCCGACAGCCTCCCCTATAGGAAGTGTACCCAAGTACATTACTGCCTGACCAGATTAAGGAGCTCGAGCTGGAGGTGGACATCCTTACAATTGTCTGAGAAGCTGAGAGCATTGTAGTAAACAGCTTCAGTGATGTGGTCACACTGAAGTTTCAAGGTGCAGATAGCTGGGTGACCACCAGAGGAAGAGACTGCGAGTGCAGGGCCATTCCCTCAGCAATAAATATTGCCCTTTGGATACTGCCATGGGCAGGGAAGGGTGACCTTTCTTGGCAAAGCAGAAATAGCCAGTTCGGGGGCACTGTGACTAGCTCTGATGCTCGGTGGGTAAGGGAAACTCAGGCAGGGCACTAGTGATAGGAGACTTAATAGCTGGGAAACAGACAGCTGGTTCTGTGGCTGCAAGAGGTACTCTAGGATGGTATTTTGGATCCTGGAAACCAGGGTCAGGGCTGTCACACAGTGACTGCAGAACATCCCTGGGGTAAGTGGTGAGTAGCCAGAGGTCACAGTGAATATACTGAGTTAAGAGAGAACTTGAAAAGCAGGACCTCAAGGGTAGCCATCTCTTGATCACTCTGTGCCAAGTAGAAGTGTAGCTCAGATGAATGTATGGCTGAGAAACTGGTGCAGGAGGCAGAAATGGGATCTCTTCTAGCCCAAGGGTGACCTGTACAAGAGGGACGGTTTGCAGATGATCTGTAGGGACTTAATATCATGGCTAAGAGATTTGCTAGTGCTTTTTGGGAGGGTTTAAAGGGATGTGGGGTAAGAACCTGAGCAGTATTAGCTGATGAGAAATCAGAGGATAATATGGTAGCTCATGAAAGCAAGCTTAGACACCAGGTTAGACAGGGGAGCAGACACCATTGGTATAAACTTCACTTGGTACAAAGCAGTATATTTAACAGGTAAGGTGAATGAACTCAAGACGTGGGTTGGCTCTGGGGACTGGGATATTATACTGATAACAGGAACATGGCTGAAGGTAAAGCAGGACTGGCATCTCAATGTTCCAGGTTAGGTACAACAGGCATGACAGCGGTACTGGTTAGTCAAGAGGGCGAGTTGACTTCTTGATGAAAGAGGACACCACAACTGTCCTTGGAGGATATTTATGGGGTGTTTATCCAATCAGGTGATATGAATAAGATATAATAAGGGAATGATCACTTTGATGCAGTTGAATTATAAGGCCACCCCCCAGCAAATAGCGTGGGAATTGGAGGAAAAATAGGTAGTGAGATTGCAGATAGCTTTAAACATAATAGGGTAGTATTAGTGGGTGATTTTAACTTCCCTAATATTGACTGGTCCGGCCATATATAACTCCTTCCTTACGTCGTAGCATAAAAGGCTTGTGTAGAGTAGAATTTGTGGAATGTGTCCAAGAAAGCTTCTTCAAACAATATATAGAAGGACCCACTTGAGAGGGTGCAATACTGTGCCTCCAAGTGGGGAATGAGGCGGGACCATCGGCAAGCACTTTAGATCCATCGACCATAATTCTATTGCTTTCATAATAGTTATGGAGAACGGTGTGACTGGTCTATGGGTTGAGGTACTGAACTAGGGTAGAGAAGATTTTGAAGCCATTAGGTGGGACCCTGCAGAAATTGATTGGGTGAGATTGTTTGCGAGGAGAGGAGCATCTGTAAATGGGAAGCTTTAAAAATGTTCCTCAACGGTTAGGATTCGCATGTTCCTGTTAGGATGAAGGGCAAGGCTGGAAGGTTTTGGGAACCTTGGTTAACAAAATATATCAAGGCTCTGGTTTTAAAAAAAGAGGGAGCATACACTGCACATAAGCAATTGTAGACTAGTAAATCTCTTGATAACTACAAGAAGTGTAGGAGTGTACTTACGAGAGAGCTGAGGAAGGCGAAAAGAGGATATGAGAAGAGTCTAGTAGCCTAAGTGAAGCAAGTTCTCAAGAGTTTCTATAGGTATATGAAGAGTAAAAGGGTAGCTAGGGAAAGAATGTGTCTCCTTAAAGGCAAGCATGGCCATCTGTGTATGGAATCAAAGAAATTGGGAAAAATGGTACAACTTTTTAAAAAAGGGAAGCTAAAGCAGCCCATGAAACTATAGGCCAGTGAGTCTGACATTAGTGGTAGGTAAATTGCTGGAGGAGATTCTGAGAGGTGGGATCTACCTAGATTTGGAGAGACGGGGTCTGATTCAGGATAGTCAACACAACTTTGTGCATGGGAAGTTGTGTCTGACAAACCTCTTGGAATTTTTCAAGGAGGTAACCAAGAGGGCAGGTAAGGGTAGGAAAGTGGATGTTGTCACTATGGATTTCAGCAAGGTCCTTGACAGAGTTCCTCATAGCAGACCAGTCTAGGAAGTTAGATTGCATGGAATCCCAGAGAGATAGCTGACTGGATTCATAACTGACTCATGATGACACCTAATGGACTGATGGTTGAGGGTTGTTTCTAGTTGTTTGGCACAGGAGTAAGTGCTGGGACGCTTGCTGTTGGTAATTTACATAACTGATTTGGATGTGAATGAAGAAGGCATAGTTAGTAAGTTTGTGGATGATACTAAAATAGGTGGTGTTGCAGACTGCAGAGAAGAGTATGAAAAATTATGGGGAGATCTTGATCATTACAGGGGATTTTGAAAATTATTTACTTGGCCCACTTACATTTGTTTTTAGGTAAGGGGGAGGGCAAGGATTGGCAATGGCTTTTAATCCAGATGGTGTAGTATTACATCTTGAGAGATCAAGTCAGGGTAGGACTTGTACAGTAAAAGGCAAGGCCTTGGGGAGCGTTATGGAACAGAGGGACCAAGGAGTGACCAATAACTCACAAAAATCAGCATCTCAGGTAGGTAGCCTGTGAAGTAGGAATTAGGCATTCTGGCCTTCATCAGTGAAGTTACTGAGTTTAAGATCTGAGAAGTTATTTTGCAGTTTCTAACACAGTGAGGCTGCATTTGGACTATATTATATAGTAAGCATGTTATAAGAAAGATGTTATAAAACTAAAAGAGTACAGAAAAGATCTACCTGGATGTTGCTTGGACTTGAGAGCCTGAGCTACATGGAGAGGAATTTGTTAAGAAAATAACAGGCAGGAGAGGCAAAGGAGAATCAGTGGATGTTGTTTACTTGGATTTTCAGTAGGCCTTTGACAAGGTGCCACACATGAGGCTGAATATGTGCCTGTGGTATTACGGGGAAGATTTCAAGTTGGATACAAGATTGGCAGACTGGCACAAGGCAAAGAGTGGGAATAAAGAGGGCCGATTCTGGTTGGCTGCCGATAACTAGTGGTGTTCCTCATGGGTCGATGTTGGGACCGGTTCTTTTCACATTATATGTCAATGATTTGGATGACAGAATTGATGGATTTGTGGCCAAGTTTGTGGACAATGTGAAGTTAAGTGGAGGAGCAGGTACTGTTGAGGAAGCAGGGAGTCTGTAGACAGACTCGGACAGATTTGGAGAACGGGCGAAGAAGTGGCATACGGAATATATTGCGGGTAGGTGTACGATCACAAACAAGAGAAAAATCTGCAGACGCTGGAAATCCAAGCAACACACACAAAATGCTGGATGAACTCAACAGGCCAGGCAGCATCAATTAAAAGAGTACAATCGATGTTTTGGGCTAAAAACCTTCAGCAGGAATGGAGAAAAAAGCTGAGGAGTAGATATAAAAGCTGGGGGGGAAGAGAGAGAGAAACACCAGGTGAACAACACACATCAAAGTTGCTGGTGAACGCAGCATCTCTAGGAAGAGGTACAGTCGATGTTTCAGGCCGAGTCAGGGTGAAACCTGGAGAGGGAGGGATGAAATAAAGAGATGGGAAGTTGGTGAAAGAGACAGAAGGCCGTGGAAGAAAGAAAAGTGAGGAGGGGGACTGTAAGGAGGTGATGGACGGTCAAGGAGATAAGATGAGAAAGGGAAAAGGAGATGCGAAATGGTGAAGGAAGAGGGTTGGGGGCCGTTACCAGAAGTCAGAGAAATCGATGTTCATGCCATCAGGTTGGATGGCTCTGGGCCTGTATGTGCTGGAATTTAGAAGAATGAGGGGGAAATTTCATTTTAACCTGTCACATGTTGAAAGGCCTAGACAGAGTGGACGTGGAGAGGATGTTTCCTATAGTGAGTGATTCTAGGACCAGAGGGCACAACATCAGAATAAGGGTGTATCCATTTAGAGCAGAAATGAGAAGGAATTTCATCAGCCAGAGGGTGGTGAATCTGTAGAATTCAGTGCCACAGATAGCTGTGGAGGCCAAGTCATTGAGTATATTTAGAGCGGAGGTTGATAGGTTCTTGGTTAGTCAATGCGTCAATGGTTACGGGGAGAAGGCAGGAGAATGGAGTTGAGAGGGATGATAAATCAGCAACAATATAATAGCAGAGCAGACCTGATGGTTTGAATGACTTAATGCTGCTCATATGTCTGATGGTTCCGGAGTAAATGTGGCCTCGCCAGCTGCATTTGGTTCCCAAAAGTCATCTTCAAGTCTTCAAGAGCCAGTGAGCAATGAAAACAGGTATACGTTTATGCACAAAACATAGAAGAGAACAGCACAGCAGAAGGACCTTCGATCTATGATGTCTGTGCTAAGCATGATACCAAATTCAACTAATCACGACTGAATCAGAATTGGAATCACGTTTAATATCACTGGCATACATCATGAAATCTGTTGTTTTGTAGCAGTAGTACATTACAATATATAATAATAAAAACTATAAGTTACAAGAAGTATATGTGTGTGTGTGTGTGTGTGTGCGCGCGCGTGTGTGTGTTATATTATTAAATAAATAGTGTAAAAACAGAGGGAAAATACTACTATAGTATTCATGGGTTCAGTATCCATTCAGAAATCTGATGGTGGAGGGGAAGAAGCTGTTCCCAAAACGTTGAGTGGATGTCTTCAGACTCCTGTACCTCCTTCCTGATGGTAGCAGTGAGAAGAGGGCGTGTACTGGGTGATGGGGGTCCTTAACGATGGATGCTGCTTTTTTGAGGCATCACCTTTTTAAGAATTGTGGATGCTATGGAGGCTAGTGCCAATGATGAAGCTGGCCGTTTACAATTTTCCGCAGCTTTTTCCAATCCTGTGCAGTGGTCCTTCCATACCTGACAGTGATGCAACTATTCTCACAAGGCATGCTCCCCAATCCAGGCAACATCCTTGTCAATCTCCTCTGCACCCTTTCTATGGTTTCCACATCCTTCCTATAGTGAGGCGACCAGAACTGAGCACAATACTGCAAGTGGGGTCTGACCAGGGTCCTGTATAGCTGCAACATTACCTCTCAGCTCCTAAACTCAATCCCATGATTGATGAAGGCCAATACACCATGTGCTTTCTTAACCACAGAGTCAACCTGCACAGCAGCTTTGAGTGTCCTATGGACTCAGACCCCAAGATCCCTCTGATCCTCCACACTGCCAAGAGTCTTACCATTAATACTATATTCTGTCATCATATTTATAGAAATATAGAAACATAGAAAAACTACAGCACAAAACAGGCCCTTCAGCCCACAATGCTATGCCGAACATGTACCTTACTTTAGAAATTACGTAGGGTTACCACAGCCCTCCATTTTTCTAAGCTCCACGTACCTATCCAGGAGTCTCTTAAAAGACTCTATTGTATCCACCTCCAGCACTGTCGCCAGCAATTCCACGCACTCACCACTCTCTGTGTAAAAAACTTAGCCCTGACATCTCCTCTGTACCTACTTCCAAGCACCTTATTGACCTACCAAAATGAACCACCTCACACTTATCTGGGTTGAACTCCATCTGCCATACCTTCTTTGTAACTTCATTGATATGGTGGGTCCAAAATAGATCCTCAAAGCTGTTAACACCCAAGAACTTGAAATTACTCATCCTTTCCACTTCTGATCTCTCAATGAGGACAGGTGTATGTGCCTTTGTCTTTCTGAAGTCCACAACCAATTCTTTGGTCTTATTGATATTGTGTTCAAGGTTGTTGCTGCAATGCCACTCAGCCAGCTGATCTATCTCACTCCTGTATGCCTTTTCGTCACCATCTGAAATTCTGCCAAACATATTTGTGTCATCAGTCTTGATAAAAGATAAACTTAGCATGGGTAAAACTTACACATATTTATTTACAGTAATGACTCCAGGTCAACCCAAGCGCATGCAACCTGACCAATGTCACATCTGATTCTGGACGTTGCCTACTGGGAACCAAAGTTCTTTGTTTTATACATACATAATAACACATCTTCCCCTCTTAAATAAAAAAAAGCACAATGCTATATCCTCATAAACCTGAAAGGAACAATAAAGATATTTATATTAACTACAATTGTAATGAGAAATACAGTCCCATATTCACTCAGTAACTCTTAATCAGTCTCCGAGGTGGTTTGATGATCCTGTTTAGTCTGCTTTTTGTCTCAACAGATGTATTGCTTTCACTTGCTGTGTTAATATTCATGTGTTTCTGAGAACTCTGATCCACAAGTTCTTTTCTTCCACATCCTTCTGCCGAGATCCTATCTGTTCGACTCTGTTCTTGTTCTTGCTGTGTGACCATTAGTCACTCTATGTGCCCCATTAAGAAACCCTGGACTGCATACATGTGATCAGTGAATCTTTGCACAAGTTCCAACTGATTCCGTCTCAATTCACAGAGCTGCTTCTGTTGGCTGTCTATCATAGATAGCCATTCATCCTTTTGGTTTGTGTTGAACTGGTGCTATTGTTCTGACCTTGGGTACTGTGCTGAATCCCTATATTCCTCTTCAACTTCTGCGAGGATTGGGGAGATATTTATGATTTCCAATCTTTAACTGGAAGTCAATGAGAAACAGATTGTGAAGCAATATTGCATGATGTGGAAGCAAGACTGGCGATTTCTTCATCATGATCACTCTGTTTAGCACTGGCACTGAGATTACATGGTCACCGGATGCTGCAGGTAACCTCATAGCTGTAGTTTTATTCTCTTTTTCAAAGCATTCATAAAAGCCATTGAGCTGATCTGGGAGAGAAGCATCACAGCCACTTATGATGTTAGCTTTCGCTTTGTAGAAAGCAAAGACCTACAAATCCTGCCAGAGTTGATGTGCATCCGATTCTTCCTCTAACCTCAATTGGAATTGCTCGTTTGCTCTTTAAATAGCCCTCCATAAGTCCTGCCTGGCCTCCTTGTCTCGTCCTGGATCACCAGGCTTGAATGCCACAGATCTAGCCCTCAGTAGATTAAGAATCTCTGGTTCATCCACAGCTTTTTACTTGGGTACGTGCAGTATGTTTTCATAGGTATACATTCATCCACATAGATTTTAATGAAGTCAGTGACAACTGTGGTATATTCATTCAGACTTGAAAATGAATTCCCGAATACCATACAGTCCATTGACTCAAAGCGCTCCTGTGCCTCCTTTTTCCATACCTTCTTGGTCCCCACTGCTGGTGCTGTGGTCTTCAGTCTCTATGTATACTCGGGGAGTAGAAGTACAGCCAGGTGCTGTTGATGGTAGTGTAACAGTGGTCTAGTGTGTTGGCTTCTCTGGTTCCACGAATGATGTGTTGGTAATAATTATTTGGACACTTTTCAAGCTGGCCTGGGTAATAGCCCCCAAAGTGTTGGGGAAGGCATCAGGGAGCGCTGTTTCACCCCTGCTGATTATGTCGCTCAGTACATCAAGCCTGTTTGACATAGGCCTGAGGTGGAATGTACTCTACCACCAAGATAATGGCTGAAATCTCCCATGGCAGATAAAGTGGACAACACTTTTTTTTAATTTCAATCTTTTTTTATGACAACAATTGACTGTGAGATGTTCCAGGCTGGGTGAGCAGAGCTGGGACAGAACTGCCACATTTGAGCAACACAAGATGTTAATCTAAAACATGCTCCACCTCCTCTGCCTCTGAAAGACTCAGTAGCCCTTATCCTGGTGGTTCATTGTGAAGCCAGTGAGCTGTATTGCTATGTCTGGAATGGCGGGGGAATATCCAAATCTCCGTGAAACAAGAAGTACAACAGTCCCTGATGTCCCACGGGTACAGCGATCTTGCTCCGAGGTCTTCGATTTTATTTTCCAGATACTATATGTTTGCCAGCTGAATAGATGGTAGTGGAAATCTTCTTCTCCTTAAATGAACTTTTAATCCTGCATGGCATACTCTCTTCCGCTGTTTTACAGGCAAACCGCACATGATCAGAGACTGCCGTCTGAAATTTGTCAACTTTTGAGTGGCGACAGATTCTTTAAATGCCTTAAAACAATGTTGCTTACTCCATTGTTGTCCATGTAACAATTATTGTCCATGGCTGTACCTGTGGATTTCAGCTCTGGCAGTCTAAAACAGGAATATTTAAAGATTTTAGAATATTTTAATCTTAAAAGATTTCCATCGGAGCTGCTTGGTGAGTCGTCTTCTTAACAGCGCCACTGGAAGTGTTATAGTATACATGTTGCCACGTACTGTGTTATCTTGAGATTCATTTTCTTCCAGGTATTTACAGACTGGCAGACAACCAATGTGCAAAGGTAGACAAACTGTGTAAGTAAGAATAATACGGAGAGCACGTTGTAAAAAGCTTTTTTAAGTGATTCTGTAAGTAGTAGAATCAGTTGAGAGTAGAGGTGAATGCATTTATCCACATCAGTTCAGCAGCTTGATGGCTGTAGGGTAATAATTGCTTCTGAACCTGGTTTTGTGGGACCGAAGGCTTCTGTACCTCCTGAGTGGCAGTACAGAGAAGAGGACATGGCATGGATAATAGTGGTCTTTGGTGATGCTGCTTTCCTGTGGCAGTGCTCCATGTAAAAGTACTCAGTGGTGGGTAGGGCTTTACCTGTGATGGGCTGGAATGCCTCAACACCATTCTGTAGCCTTCTCTGTCCCTAGCCATTGTTATTTCCATACCAGGCCACGATACACCCGTTAGGATACTCTCTGCCGTGCACCCATAGAGATTTGTCAAAGGGAGGGGGGGGAATGCAAGCTGGTAGATGTTGGGTGAGTCCTGACGAAGGGTCTCGGCCCGAAACATTGACTGTTTACTCTTTTCCATCGATGCCGCCTGACCTGATGAATTGCAGGTGACAGGTGAGACCAGGTCAGGGGGAAGGTAGGTGTGGGGGGGGGGGAAATAATGTGAGAAGCTGAGAGGCGTTAGGTGGAAGAGATCATCCCAGTGATGCCATTATTTCAGTGTGTAATTCCTCTCCCTGTCATTAGGTGTCAGCAATGTGCTTGTAACTGCTTCTACAGAATAGTAGTTTAGTAAGACATCACACACAGCAGCTGCAGCATTGCATGCTGATCAGGGGCCACAGCTACCATGAATGTTTTCTTGTTTCACCATTACTCAGCTTCCCTTCATGCTCCTTATCAATGTCCTTCAGTTTTCGGTGTCTATCAATCATCCTCAGAGTTACAGGAATTCACAAACTACCAAAGGAATCCTCGGGTACAATTCCGGCCCTGTGTCAGATCTCCCCATCTCCTGCCTTCCAATGGGGGGTGCTATTATAAAACCAGCACACCAGGCTTGTGTCGCTGCGCAATGAAAGGTCGAGTAACCCACGTGGTGTGTGCCTGTGACATGCTGAAGAAAGCTAGAGTGCCATGCGCTGTTAACCATTTGTGTGCCGGTGTACTGAAGCTACTCAGTAGGATTTTGCAGCAACGTGGGGAGAAGAATCAAGTGAGAGAGAGAGAGAGCCTGCTGGATAGTGTGCCGACTGTCCATTGTCAGTGCAGAGGATCCAGGCCCAGGTGTAAGCTCCAGGGGAGATCAGCAGTGGGTTCAAACAAAGCCTTTCACTGGAACTCGGTACCAATAACCAATGACTCCGAACGTGGTCAATTGCAGACCTCACATGGATGATCTGACAGGCTAGCCCACCACAGCGTCCACACCCAGTGTCCTTATACAGCCTTCTCCCATTCTAGCACAAACAAGAGAAAATCTGCAGATGCTGGAAATCCGAAAAACACACGCAAAATGCTGGAGGAACTCAGCAGGAAAGGCAGCATCTATGGAAAAGAGTACAGTCAAAGTTGGGTATCTGAAAGGAGGAAGTCTCTAGGTAGAGATAGTGTGAAGGGAGGAGCAGGCCACAGTTTTGAACAGTGCCTCCTATATTGCAATCACCTAAGTGAACGAGGGGCTTAATGTCAGTGCTGTTGGAGGGACCTGACTTTATCCCCTTCATGAAATAAGTTCCATCCCTAACCCAACCAATCCAGGATCACCTGGAAAAGTCACAACTCTACCTGGCCCAATTTAGCCCCCGAAGCTCTCTCTCCTGCCCTAGCCAATAAGTATCCCATTACCAAGATCAATAAAACAGATTATCAGGTCATCACTGTTCCTAGAACATCCTTCATCTTCTGACGGTTGACAATGACTTGCTCCCACTCCAGTGCTGAGGGGATCACAAGCACCAACATGTGTGGGACAGGCACGCTTCATTTGCTGCTCTCCCAGTAAAGAGGCATGAAGTTCTAGGGACCTCCTGGGTGCTCCCTCTCTTTCTGTGAAAGCTTGGAGCAGCCAGCAGCCCGTGAAGTTCGGTGTCAGGCAAGCAAGTAGCACAGTCAGCCCATCGAAAATGGCTGAGTGTGATAAGAGTCTTGGTGCTCCAGACTTTGGGCTGGAAAGGAACATTGATTTGGAGGACCTTGGCATTGGTGGGACCTCTCCGGTGCTTTGAGATGTCTGCTGTAGGTCACCCATGTCACAGAAGTGTACAAATGGTTATTTGTATACCATAAGTACACAAAAGTGTACAAAAGATCATTAGGTTTGTGCTGTGTTTGAGGTCTCGCTCTTCCTACATTCTTCTGAGGTGCCTGAATGTGGACTTCATACATATATTGCTCCCATTTTTCCAAAAGAGACCATACAGATTTACAAAGTACTTCATTGATTATAATCCACTACAAGAAGTCCCAAGGTCATGAAAGCTACATGTTTATTAATGCAAGTTTTTTTTTTATTTCTCACTGAAAACTCCTTGACATTGAAAGTTTCTGGGGCAGTGGCAGGATGTGATCTCCCAGCCCTATATTGACAAGGTTTTCCGTTAAAGGAAAATAAGGCTGAAAAATTGGAAGGAAAAATTCATTAAGAATTCATTGGAAGCTCAGTGTCAAACAGTTCTTTTGCACATTCACAGGAAATGGTATCATTTTAGGGATATTTTCAACAGCCATATATTCTGGCCCAGAACTGATGCAGAGACTAAAACGTTCTCCCATTCTGGGCCCCAGGACAGGAAGTGGGTTTAGTGCAGTCAGATAATCCTGATTAAAATCAGGTGTGAACTTTTAAAATCTGATGATATACACAGCAGTTTGTGCCTCTGGAAAACAGGATTTGATTTTCATTCCAGCAAGTTTCTCTGTTTGTGTCTACTGATCTCCTGCATCTCTGGCTTAGTACAACTTGTCATCAATAGCAGCTTGAATTTAGCAGGCATCTTTAAGTTAAATTTCCCAAGGCTTTTCACTGCCTTGCAAATAAGCCAAAGATGAAACTAAAATAAGACTTGGTTATAGAGTAGATTAACTAGAACTAATGAAAGTGAAAATACTGTCGATACTGGAAATCTGAAATAAAAGCATAAATCATTAGAAACATTAGCAGGTCAATGCTGAAAATGCATTTTGAAAGGTTATCTGGCATGTTTATTGTGGTTTTTCTCTCATAAAAGGGTGAGAGAATGGAGAGGGGGTGATGTGAAAGTTTCACACACAAACTGCTTGAGGAACTCAGCAGGTCAGGCAGCAGCTATGGAAATGAATAAACAATCGACATTTCGGGTCTTCTTCAGGACTGTAAAGGCAGGGGAAAGACTCCAGAAGGGGAAGAGGGAAGCTGTGAGAGTTTGCTTGCTTCTTTCAAAGTTATTTCAGTACTGAGAAAAAAACATTCGACTTTTGAGAGCAGGGTTGGTGGTGGCAGAGTGGGAGGTTCATCTGGATGATCAGACGTTACTTTGTCAATATTTCAATGTACTTTTAATTCACTTTTAAGAAACTAGTACACAGGCCATTTCAATGAAATGAAATTTCTATGACAGGGACGTTTCAATGAAAACCAGACACTCCCCTCCCCATGAAATTTGTATACACCTCCTACTGCCTTGGTAAGGCAGCCAAGATAACGTCCCACTCTCCCTGGATATTCTCTCTTCTCCCCCTCGCATTGGACAAAAGATACAGAAGTTTAAAGGCAGGTACTACCAGGCTGAAGGACAGTTTCTATCCCACCGTTATAAGACTATTAAGTGATTCGCTTGTACAATAAGAATGATACTTTCCCTCATCGTGGCCTTGCACCTTGTTGTCTGCCTGCACTGTGCTTTCTCTGTAACTGTAACACTTTATTCTGCATTTCGTTGCTGCCTTCCCCTTGCACTACCTCACTAACGTGATGAAGCGATCGACATCAATGGCATGCAAAACAAAGTTCATCCCTATTCCAGGTGACAATGATAAACTTAAACAATTTAGAATCAGAATCAGGTTTAATATCCCCAGCATGTGACGTGAAATTTGTTAACTTAGCAGCAGCAGTTCAATGCAATACATAATATAGAAGAGAAAAAAAATAAAATAAAAATAATCATAATAATAATTAAATACAATTACAGTATACATATGTTAAATAGGTTTAAAAAGTGCAAAAAACAGTAATACTGTATATTACAAAAAGTGAGGTAGTGTCTGAGGGTTCAATGTCCAGTTAGGAATTGGATGGTAGAGGGGAAGAAGCTGTTCCTGAATCACTGAGTGTGTGCCTTCAGGCTTCTGTATCTCCTACCTGATGGTAACAGTGAGAAAAGGGCATTCCCTGGGTGCTGGAGGTCCTTAATAATGGACGCTGACTTTCTGAGACACTGCTCCCTGAAGGTGTCCTGGGTACTTTGTAGGCTAGTACCCAAGATGGAGCCGACTAGATTTACATTTTGTATTTTGTGTATGTTTACAAAATATAATTAAGTTGGTCAGTAAAACTATTGAAAATCTTTTCTTTGTACTTTTGTCAGTTAAATAAAGGTTCACGTGAATTAACATATCACAGATTTTTGTTTTTATTGCACTTTGGAAAATATCCCAACTTTTCTGGAAATGGGGTTTGTAGCTGCAAAACCATTGAGATTTTTGAATGATCAGAAAGTGGAATTATGTTTTACGATAATCATTGCTACCTTCTAATTAGAAACGTTCAGTGATGATGGCTGGCCTATGAATGGGGAGGAAGAGCAAGGGAGGGAGAACTCGTGTTCTTCTTTCCAACTGCTTTAATTTTTTTTAAGAGATACAGCACAGTAACATTTCTTTCCAGCCCAATGAGCCTACACTGACCCAAATTACACCCATATGATCAATTAAAGCACTAACCCTTATGTGGGAGGAAACTCAGTCATGAGGAGAGTGTACAGATGCCTTACAGACAGCAGCAAAAATGAACCTTGGCTGTTGACGCTATAATTGTGTTATGCTAATTGCTACACTACCATGCCACTCCAGAAGATATAAGTACACATTCAATGGCAGTGGTGGGATTCAGATAAAGCCCTAATCTAGCACCTGAGACTTCTCAGCCAGTACTATCAATCCAATATTGTATCCAGTTCATTAGGTAGCAGTTGCAATTTTCAGTCACCGGTCACCAGTTCCAGCACTCTCCAACCCCTCACTTGGTCCCCAGTTCCTGCTCTCCCCTTCTACTCGCCAGATCCTCGATCCCCACTCCTCTTTATTACAAGACCTCCTGTACAAAATAAAGGAGCCATTGAGCATTTGTTTGTGGTCCTCTGCTGCTGTAGCCCACCAACTTCAAGGTCCGATGAGTTGGGCACTCGAAGATGCTCTTCAGCACACCACTGTTGTAACATGTGGTTATTTGAGTTACTGTCACCTTCCTGTCAGTTTGAACCTGTCTGGCCATTCTCCTCTGACCTCTCTCATCAACAAAGCATTTTTGCCCACAGAACTGCCACCCACTGAATGTTTTCTGTTCTCGCCCCATTCTCTGTAACTCTAGAGATGGTTGTGCGTGAAAATCCCCAGAGATCAGCAGCTTCTGAGATACTCAAACCACCCCACCTGGCACCAGCAATCATTCCATGGTCAAAGTCACTCAGACTGCACTTCTTCCCCATTCTGATGTTTGGTCTGACAAACAAATGAGCCCCTTGACCAGGTTTGCATGCTTTTATGCATTGAGTAGCTGCCACATGTTTGTCTGATTAGATATTTGCCTTAATGAGCGGGTATACCTAATAAAGTGGCTTCTGAGTTCATTTAAATGATTCAATCTTGAAAGTAATGGTTGAGATGGTGGGAAGGACAGTAGTTTGGGAATACTTAGAAAGATTGGGAAGGTGAAAGGTGATGCGACAGAAGAGTAAGGGGATATGGTGTAGCCTAAAGAGGATCCAGAGGATGTATACGCGAATCATCCTGGGAATGAAACAGTTAATGCATGACCAGCATTTGTTGACTCTGGGCTTGTACTTGCTACAATTAAGAAGTCCACTTGGGTCAGGGGAAACAGGACATTATCTATAGGGGGCCACATTTCCCCGCAGCCTGCATTCCAAATTTTGGCTGACTCCAAGCCTGCTTAGCACCTGATTGCAAATATTCCAGATTCTCAATGTGGAAAAAAATTCTGTTAGGCACCTGGCAAGTCAGACCTTCTTCTGGCACCATGCCAGCCTTTAGCTAAGGCATGACCGATGAGAGTTTGGCAGGGGATATGACCCTTTTTCCTTTTGCTAAGAAAGGACAACCATCAGAAGGAACAGTACTCCCAGTCATGCGATGAAAGGAGCAGAGATTCATTGTTGAGAGGTTTGGTCTAGAATCCATTTCCAGTCTATAGAACTCTCATACTATTGTGGGAGGAGTGGTGGTAGGTTTTGTCTGAATGGCCTTTGCATATAGTTCCTACAAAAACTGTACTCCCTGTTAGGTGGGGCCAAGGCTGGGTCCCAACTGAGGGCCAGGGTCTGTCTGGGAAGGGAGGAGATCATGCCTGGTTCCTTGGTTTGGCTGTGGTGTGGTGGTTGGGATGGAGCACCGTGGGATTTATACTGGCGATCGTCCCAGGATTGGGAAAGGACATTTGGTTGGTGCTCTTGATTCAGCATGGAGATCAAGTGAGGATTTTGAATTCCTCTGCACCATGTCACTGAGGACCACACTGGGTGGCAGAGAGGTCAAAAGATCAGAGAGCATCATGGCCTGCAGGGTCTGTGTCAGCGTCCACTTGATGGCCCAAATTAGCAGGGTGAGACGGAGCTGGAAATGGTTCCTAGCACACTTCAGGATGGAAAAATGGAGACTCCAGAGGCTGCAGGTGCTGGAATCAGGAGCAACATAGAAGAGATGCAGGAAGGACTCAGTGGGTTAGGCAGGAACTATGGGGGGAAGTGGACACTTGATATTTCAGATTGAGAACCTACATCCAGCTGAAGGGCCTCGCTCAAAACTTTGATCGTCTATTTCCCTTCATATATGCTGCTGACCCACTGGGTTCCTTCAGCTTCCCTTGTGTGCTCATTCCAAAAAGGGTCTGATTTTAGATTAGATTATGAAGACACGCAGTCCTCTTTTATTGTCATTTAGTAATGCATGCATTAAGAAATGATACAATATTTCCTCCGGTGTGATATCACAAAACACAGGACAGACCAAGACTGGAAAAAAAACTAACAAAACCACATAATTATAACATATAGTTACAACAGTGCAACAATACCATAACCTGATGAAGTCCATGAGCACAGTAAAAGTTCAAAGTCTCTCAAATGTCCCACATCTCACGCAGATGGGAAAAGGAAGAAAAACTCTCCCTGCCATACCCGACCACGGTCCAACTCTGAGTCATCCGAAAACTTCGAGCTCTGATCAGCTCCTCGACACCGAGTACTGAGTGCCACCCCTGTCCGAACGATCTGACCTCCATCTCAGTCGCCAACAGCAGGCAAGGCTGGGGATCTTGAGGCCTACCCTCTGAAAGATTCCCGACCGCGCAGTAATGACAGCAGCGAACCAGCGTTTCAGAAATTTCTCCAGATGTTCCTCTGTGCTTTCACGTCCGTCTCCATTAAATCAGAATTGTCCACGGCCCCTATTTAACGGATACAATATTATTTTTCACCAGAGGGCTGCGGACGCATGGCGCGCTGCTCTCTCTCCTCCTCCCTTTTGCTTCTTACCACCTCTCCCCAGACATACACTAAGTGTTCCTGCTCCCCTTTCCATGTACTCTCTCCTCTTACCTACCATGCTGGGAGGGTGGAGAGAGGTGCAAGGCCTTTTTGCAGAAATAGCCTTAGTTATGTTTTGTAACTCCAGAAACTGTTGGCATTATTATGCATGCCATTCATGTACTTCTTATATATAACCTGTAATGAATTATGTAAGCAAAGAATGCCTAATCAAGCAACATATTTACAATATTACTCAAATATTACTGAAGTATTTAAAACACTTCGCCCCTCCCTGCTTAGCTATAAACTCCAATTCAATATAGAATGCATCTTTACCTTGACCCTATTTCGACTTCACCTCACACCCACCGATTTTGACCCCCAACTCAGCCTCGCCTTCGCTCATCTTTCCATTGGTTACAGTAATTGTTTACTATAGATATGACAAGAAAAGGTGTTATTAATAAAGTATTTAGTTGTATTGTTTGTTTTGTTGGCTGCCAGTCACTGAACTTCACCCGCTCCACCTTAAACCAGAACATCCACAGCATAGTAAATTTTAGATTGCCCCATTCAAGCCTAAAGATTTAAATGCCAAAGAGGGTTTCTTACTCTTGCAGGATAATGTCTTTCCTGACAAGAAGGTCACCCGTGTGATTCTCAGGTTCTGTGGGCTCCTCCGTGGTAGTTGTAGAAGTTGACTCTGGGTCTGCAGGAAGAGGTTCTGACACCTCTGGGCACCATTCTTCTCTAACAATTGGCTCTGCTCTCCTCAACTGATCGATGTGTTGTCTCCAGATGATATCAGACACAATCTCCACTATATAGTAGAGTGGTCCTGTTCAAGCCTTACTATTTCCAAATACCCACTATTGATCATCCCTGTAGTCTCTTGCCAGGACTGTTTGTGCAGGAGTGAAGCATCGAACCTCCTTGTTTGAGGAGCCCTCAACTTGTCTCAGCTGTTTGTCCTGCATACTCCTTCTGAGACTGGGCTTGAGGAGATCCAAGCGTAAGTGCAAGGGATGACCCAGGAACAGAGTTGCTGGCTGTGGAGTGTACTGCATTGTGATATGCGAGGAAATTGGTGAGCTCTGATTCAATAGACAATAGATAATAGGAGTAGGCCATTCAACCCTTCAATCCAGCACCGCCATTCACTGTGATCATGGCTGATCATCCACAATCATTACCCTTTTTCTGCCTTCTCCCCATATCCCTTGACTCTGCTATCTTTAAGAGCTCTATCTAACTCTTTCTTGAAAGAATCCAGAGAATTGGCCTCCACTGCCTTCTGAGGCAGAGCATTCCACAGATCCACAACCCTCTGTGTGAAAAAGTTTTTCCTCAACTCTCTTCTAAATGGCCTACCCCTTATTCTTAAATGGTGGCCTTCGGTTCTGGACTCACCCATCAGTGGGAACATGCTTCCCACCTCCAGCGTGTCCAATCCCTTAATAATCTTATATGTTTCAATCAGATCCCCTCTCATCCTTCTAAACTCCAGAGTATACAAGCCCAGTCACTCCAATCTCTCAACATATGACTGTCCCTCCACCCCTGGAATTAACCTTGTGAACCTACGCTGCACTCCCTCAATAGCAAGAATGTCCTTCCTCAAATTTGGAGACCAAAACTGCACACGGTACTCCAGGTGTGGTCTCACCAGGGCCCTGTACAACTGCAGAAGGACCTCTTTGCTCCTATACTCAACTCCCCTTGTTATGAAGGACAGTATGCCATTAGCTTTCTTCACTGCCTGCTGTACCTGCATGCTTACTTTCAGTGACTGATGAACAAGGACACCTAGATCTGATTCGTTGTCAACATAGTGTGTTCTGCTGACATTGCTCACAGTGTGTTCTTTAGACTCTGGGCAAACCTTTCCCCCAAGCCTTTTCTAGCTGAGTGGTATGGTGCTGATGTAATATGTCTTATTCTATTCATTTTCAGGAATGACTGAAACTGTTCTGCAACAAACTGTGGTCCATTGTCACTGATAAGTGTTCTGGAACACCAGTCCTCGAGTAGAGGCCTCGCAACAGATTAACAGTGTGCGAAGCTATAGTAGAGGCTATTGTGACTACACTTCTTTCTACTTCTTTGTAGCTGCATCCACTGCTACCAAAAAATTTGTGCCTATGAATGATCTGGGCAAAACACACATGAATTCTCTGCCTGGAGTAGGCAGTCCATTCCCAGGGAAGGAGAGGTACTGCTCCTGACATCTTCTGGATGTGTTGGTATCTCAAAAAATGTCTGGTAATTTGCTCGAACTGCTGATCTATCCCAGACCACCAGACAAAGCTTCAAGCCAACGCTTTCAATTTGACCACACCTAGACAACCAGCGTGTAGCTCCTCCAACACTTTAGCTCTCAGCTTGGATGGTACAACGACTCTCAATCCCCACATAAGTCAACTCCCATCAAGGGCAAGTTCCTTCTGGGCCTGGTAAAAATGGGAGAACCGGAATTTCTGCTGCACATTCCAGCCATTTTTGTAGACCTGAGACAGAGTGGAGTCTTTTCTGGTTTCTCTTTAAATCATCTCTGCCGTAACAGGGAGACGTCTGATTTGCATTAGAGAGAACACATGAAGGAGCGTGTCCTCTTTAGTAAACTTTCCAAAGGTAAATGGGACAAACATCAACATTTCCATGTTTAGTTATCCACTTGAATTTGATCTTGTAATTGTGTCCTCCAAGAAACAGAGCCCATCTCTACATTTGTGCTGTTGCTGTCAGAGGAACACCCTTCTGTGGATTGAACATGGACACCAGTGGTTGATGATCAGTAATGAGGATGAACTCTTTCCCACACAGGTACTGGTTGAAATATTTTACACCCCAAACCAGACTCAAGGTCTCTCTGTCAATCTGCGTGTAATTTTTCTCCGCAGCAGTAAGGGAACGTGATGCCAAGGCTATGGGGCGTTCACTTCCAACACTCATAACATGTCACCTATACCATAAGGTGAGGTCCACAGGCAAGCTTCCCTGGATAATGTGGATAATAATGTGTGAATACAGTGTCTGCCATCACTATTTCCTTTACCTTTTTGAAAGCCACCTCGCACTGTTTTATCCATTGCCATTTCTCCCTGATCTGCAGTAATGAGTTCATGGGGTGGAGGACAGTAGCCAGGTTTGGCAGGAGCCTGTTACAGTAATTGATAAATTCGAAAAAGGACCACAACTGCAAGACATCCTTTGGATTTGAGGCATCAACCACTGCTTGAATTTTCTCAGCAAACGTGTAGTTATCGTGCATCAAAGGCATGTCCACAGTAAGTGATGCTTGGTTTAGAGAATTCACACTTGTCACATCATGCTCTGAACCCATAATCTTTTAATCTTTTAACGCAGTCTTGAGATTTTGGAGATGTTCCTAGTCATCCTCACTGGTAACAATGATGTCATCCAGGTAACACTGAGTACCTGGGCAGCCTTGTGATACCCGGTCCATAACTTTCTGCCAGAACGTAAGTGCAGACGCTACTACAGAAATAAGCCTATTATAGTGATAAAGCCATTTGTGAGAACCAATGTGGACTCTTCTTTCACCTCCACCTGTAGGTACGCCTCATCTAAATCCATTTTGCTGATGTGTTTTCCTCCAGAAAGGTTTGCAAAGATATCCTCTATCCTGGATCGGGGCATTGATTTACTTTCAGTACTGCGTTGCTGGTGTCCTTAAAATTACTACAAATCCTGACAGACCCATCCTTCTCGGCTATATTGACCACTGGCATTGCCCACAGGCTCCACTCAAACTGGGAAAGAATTCCTTCAACCTCCATCCAATCCAGCTCACTAGCTACTTTATCACGGATAGTATAAGAAAACAGACAGAAACAGACGGGCTTTGTAAATTTTGTGTAGCATTTTCAGTTAACACTATTTTACCCTTGATATATTAGAGTTTTCCAATGCCATACTTGAACACTGCTATGGCATCATCTAGAACCTTTCTTAGGTCACTTTCAGTGACTCCATTGAAAGAATGTGGCATGCAAATAATGGACGGATCTCCAATACCGTCCCTACAATGCTGACCCTCCTGTTTTTGCCACATTCAAGCCCAAAGTGGCTTGTTGGTTGTTGTATTTCACTATTATGAATGTCATTCCCACAGAAGTAATCTTTTTTCTCCAGTGTAAGTTCTTAGTTAGATATCCATAGGGTTCATTTCAGTACCTTTGAAATGGCTTTCAAACTTATTTTGTGGAATGACTGAAACAGCCCAGTCACGGTCCAATTCCATTTTAATAAATTTGCCATTCACTTCTGGTGTTGTCTATTGTTAGTTTTCACATTGTAAATCTCAAGCTATCCTGTCCTGTGTCACTCTCATCATTATCAGTTTTTTTAATCCACTGCATGCAGGTTAGTGCTCTTTTTGAAACTGCATCTTGACTTTTTATCTTTTTCTCTTACCTGCTCAGTCAATTTATTTTTGTCTGCCTGACATGCTGTTTGTAAGTGTCCTACTTTGTTACATTTTCCACAGGTTTCACCTTTAAACCTGCATTAGTCTGGTGCATGTGAGCCTCTGCAACAATGGTAACACAATTTGTTCAGGCAGGCAGGTTTCCATTTAGATGTTGCAATTTTGTTCATACGTTCTTTTATTCCTGACTGCACTGAATTGCGTCTCTGGCTGCTGTTTCCATTGATACAGCGATTTCAACTGCTCTTTTAAATGTGAGTTGTACTTCATTTAGGAGCTGTTTTTGAAGTCTTTCTTGTAAGATTCCACAAATTAAACAATCCCTCTGTGCAAAATTAAACCCATCACTGAACTGACAATGCTCGGACAACATCTTCAAATTATTGTCTCTCCTATACAAGAACTAGTTTAAACGCTTTACGCCTCAATCGAGACTTAAGGCTTCTCTGTCAATCAGTGTGTAATGTTTTCTCTGCAGCAGTAAGGGCATGTGATGAAATGGACTCCCCTTTCTTTTGATTCCACTTATGAAACCTTAAGCATTCTGCAATCAATAATGGTTTTGGTTCTAAATGTTCCTACATTTCTTTCACATTTGTAGCAAAGCTCATTTTGGCTGGTTTGGATGGAGCAGTTAAGCTCCTAAGCAACATGTATGCTTTTTCCACTTATGACATTCAATAACAGTGGCACTTGTTCTTCATTGGCTATTTCATTTGCTTCCAAATACTACTCAATTCATTCAGTATACATCATCCAGTTATCTGTTGTGCAATTGAACACGTCTATCTTTCTGATGAAGCCAGTGATTTCAGCTTTTTATTTATTTATTTATTTAACTCACATGTGTCTCTCTCCCCTTCTGAAGAAACACATGTTGCACTTTTTTTTTACTCAAGTGTCTCTCTGCACTTCAACAGGTTGGTACTCATCTCTGGTTCATTTTAAAACTACCTCATTGTCACTGTTATGTTTTGTAACTCCAGAAACTAATTAAAAGAAAAACATGAGAGCCAGGATATTTTTGTCTTCTTAGATTTTCTTTAGTGAGGCACACATGGATGACGTGGTGGTGTCATGATGTATGCCATTCATGTAGTTCTTACATGTAACCTGTAATTAATTATTTTAACAAACAAGGAATGCTTAATCAAATAATATATTTAAAATATTGCTCAACAAATATTAAGTACACTACACTCTTACCTTTTGGTTAAAACTTCTACAGATGTACAATGGAAAGTGTTCTGACTGATGGCATCAGGCCTGGTAACGAAACTAATGCACAGAAATGCAAGAAGTACAGGGGATACTGGAGTCAGCTGACTACGTCACAGTACTCTCCGTCATTGAGGATGAACACAATAGGTGATGTGACAGGAGGGTGACTTCCATCATTAGGGACTCCCAATAGTGTTAACTGAAAATGCTACACAAAATTTACAAAGCCCGTCTGTTTCTGTCTGTTTCCTTATACTATCCGTGATAAAGTAGCTAGTGAGCTGGATTGGATGGAGGTTGAAGGAATTCTTTCCCAGTTTGAGTGGAGCCTGTGGGCAATGCCAGTGGTCAATATAGCCAAGAAGGGTGGGTCTGTCAGGATTTGTAGTAATTTTAAGGACACCAGCAACCCAGTACTGAAAGTAAATCAATGCCCCGATCCAGGATAGAGGATATCTTTGCAAACCTTTCTGGAGGAAAACACATCTTCTTGTCCTCTTCTCATTGCTGCCATCAGGCAGGAGGTACAGGAGCCTGGAAGACCCACACCTCAAGGTTCAACAACAGCTTCTTTCCCACTGCTAACCAACCTGAAAAACCCTAACGCTACCTTGGATTGTATTTTTTTTCCCTGCCTCAGACATGCACTAGTGTCATTATGTTTATTTTGTTGTTTAGTTTCTAAATGTGTAAATAACATATAATTTATGTTAATTTAACTTTAAGTTAACTTATGTTCATCTTTGTACTCTGCTGCTGCTGCATAATGTTAATTTTCATGGTATTTATACCATGAGTTTGTATGTCTATGACAACAGTAAACTTGAACTTGAAAATGGAAATCATCGGATGTTTCTCTTCAGCAAAAGTAACTTTGGAATAAAGACAGTGACATCTTGCTAAGTCCTAATATCTGCTAGTACATATTGTCTGAAATATGCCTTAAACAACTCATATTAGCTTTGGAATTTATAATGTATTCCAAGGTGGATGCTATGTTCTGTTTATCGTTAAGAGTTACCGGACAAAGGAGCTTTGAGCAAGGGACTACACTTAAAGATTACATCCTATAGAATAATAAGGCACATTCACTGATGCCTCTATGCCCCATAACCACATATCCACCTACCAACACGCCACACAGTATAAGCATTTCAAAGTATAAGCTCAGTCTGACTTCCTCAGAGAATTTGACCTTTCTAATTGTTCTCTTACTTTTAAAGTTGTACTGGTTCCTGAAATAAAGAAAGTTGACACACCGAGACTGTTATTATTAGTTATTCATCCATTAAGACCCCCAGCATTTATTGCCCATCCCCAGATGCTCTTGAGATGATGACAGTCTGCTTTGTTGAACTGTAGCAGCACCACCATGCCCCCCCAATAAAGCTACCCTCAGGGTGCTGTTGGGAAAGACGGTGGGGGGGGGGAGGTTATAGTAATGTGTGAATTAAAGGGAGCCAAAGATGAGCGGTGTTTTTCTGTATTGCCACCTTGTCCTTCTCTTGGTGATAGAGATTGTGGGTTTGTGAGGTTGTCAGAGCATTGCATTCCATTGCATTGGACCATAGGAGAACAAAGGCTGATCTTATTATTAGTCAGATTCTAAGGTTAATCATGGGACACTGCAGATGCTGGAAATATTGAGAAACATACACATAGAAAGTAGGAGGAAATCAGCTGGTAAGGCAGTATCTATTTTTTTTTCTTTTTGCCCTTAACTCCAAGTGGAGCCATCGGGATGCTGTCATGACGGCATTTTTTTTAGCAGGCTTTCTTATTTTTACGAGGCCGAGTTGCTAGCTCGATGCTCAACCTAGCACGGATGGAAAGTGTGCAAGGGAGCCGGCTGGATTCAAACTCGGGAGCCTTCGCTCTGAAGTTCGGCGCTGATGTCACTACGCCACCAGCCAGCTAGGGAGTATCTATGGAGGGGAATAAATAGTGACATTTCGGGACAAGGCTCTTCATCAGGAGATCCCAAGGGGGCTTAATAGTGTAAATGCTGAGATGTTCTCACTAGTGGACAGCTATAAACAAGGGGACATATTTGCAAAAGAAGGAATGGATCTTTTAAAACTGAGGTGCGTAGAAATCTCTTCTTTCAGATGCCAGTGAATCTCCACAATTCTCTGTCGCTGAGAGTGGTAGGTATTTAAAAGACTGTGGAATTGAGAGCTACTGGCACAGGATGGAAGTTGTGGCCAGGATGATCATACTGAAGTGTCTTGTGGTCTCCTCCTGTTTTCATGTGTGTAGGCATGTAGCAGCAGTGCATCTTGTAGACAGTACACACTTTAGCTGCTTTTTGCTTGTGGTGTAACGAATGAATGTTCTCCTTGTACCCCCGCAACTTAATCCCACGTACATGTCTATCAACTCCCCCTTTGATATTTTTGCCACTTGCCTACACTAAGGGTAATTTTAAATTAACCTAACAGCACATCCTTGGGATGTAGGTGGAATCCAGACACCACATAGAAGGGAAAGTATTCAAACTCTGTAAAAAATGCACCACAGGTCAGCATGAAACTTGGTTCCCCAGAGCTATCAGGCAGCAACACTGCTGCATCACTGTGTCCCTCAGAATCTGAGGCCAATTCAAAAAGAGCAAGGAATGCATTTTAATGTGGTGAGTGAATGGGCTCCCACAAGAGCTATAAGATATAATTCCTCAGTCTCAATGGAAATAGTGAATTGGACAATGGGCCCAATTTTCACTCCACCAGAAATGGGGTTAAATTGATGTTGAATTTCTTATGCACTATTTTACCAACACTAATGTTGCCAGTTCTGGTCACACTGAACGTGTTTATGGCGGACAAAAGAAGATTTAATTACAATGTTTAAAAGTTTTTGGAGTCTTGATAAACAAGAAGAAATTGCACCTGCTGGCTGGGGAATCTGAAGATAGAGGATACTAAGTTATGTAGAAGTGGAGAATGAGGTTGAGAGGGAAAACAAATTATCCATGATTGAATGGTGGGGTAGACTTGATGGGCTGAATGGCCTAATTCAGCTCCTATGTCTTATTGTCTTATAGACTTGAGGGGAGGTAAGAATACTTCTAAGTTCAAGAATAAGTTCAGAACAGCACAGTGATTGTAGCCCCTAAATGTGGACATACACAAACAGTTCTGTGCGTTCTGTAACTCAGAGACTCAGCTTCTCTTCCACGAGGTCCCATCAAATATGACCTCATTCAAGTGTTTTATTTAGTCACTAGACTTTCAAATATCACCTCTCCCTCTGTTACACTCTCTTGTCTGAGTCACCGCACATCTCAGCCAGGAACAGGACTGAGACTGAGCTGTGTAAGCTGTATGTTTCAGATCTCACACGTTGCACTGACAATGCTGTGGGGTTTCACCCTGGACTGCGGCATTCCTTGTGGTGACAGCGTCCTGACACAGGCAATTCCGGGAACCTGACAATGGAAGTATTGGCATCCGAACAGATGATCAGTGAAGGATGTTTTATTGATGAGTGGGAGGAGGTTAACAAGTTAACAGACTGGGTTAGATTTGCAGTTTTATTGCAGATAAAACGTACATTAGGTGAGATCCATATTATGTGTTTGTTACTGCGACATTGAGATGGTCTGGCACGTGAAAGCCCAACAAATTGCTGTTCCATCAGCTTGTCTGGATCGAAACCAGGTGAAATCTGTTCAGCATCCAATTCCCACTGCATAAAGCACTTCTGTGTGAATTCTTTTCCCCAACGAAGAACGGCTCTTGGCTGCAGTTGGCTAGCAATGCAGCTCTGAACTGAACTAAACTGAACACCACTGGATTCCTGGTTTGATGTTCGATACTCACTATGTTTTTCACTCACTTTTTGGCATTTGTGCAATTTGTTCTTTTTTCACACTTTGGGTGTTCGATATTTTCTCGAACGGGTTTCATGGTATTGTTTTGTGAGGACGCATCTCAGAGTTGTATTCTGTATACATACTTCGATAACAAATGTATTTGAATCTTTGAAGTGTCATCCATAGTCTATTTCATTGCACTCTTACTTCTAAATCTAAGGACTCTTTTAATCATTGTCAGAGCTAGAGTACCTTCCTGTTGGATGGGGGTGGTAAGCCAATTTCTGCCCTCTCAAGTTAACATCAAAGATCCTTTGGTACTACTTGAGAAGAGTTTTCTCTGTATCACAGATGATCATGTCCTTGTTAGGCATCACTGTGACAATTGGTTGCCATGTTTACCACATCAGAGCAGGCCCGATACATCAGAAACGGCCATGAAGTACCTTGGAACATTCAAAGAATGTGACTGATCAGTGTGCTCTTTCTTTCGCTAATTGTTGCCTGACAATCGTGCAGGATTGGGAATCTCTGGAATTAACTATCTTGGAGGGTTGTGGAAGCTAGGTCATAGGGGTTAGTAAAAGAGGAGGTCAATCGTTTTCTGAACAATTGGAGAATTCAGGGCTTTGTGGAATTGGTACTGAAGAGGAGCTGAGCCTGGGCAGATCCGTCACAGATGGTGAAGCAGACTTGAGAGCCTTGGTGCTCAATGCCTATTCATATTTTCATCTGTTCTTGAACAAACACATTCAAAAGTTCTTCCATTTTATCATGGTACATGTAATTATCCCTTAATATGAACATAGGTAGGCATGGTGTGAGTTAGAACAGGCCCTTCAGCACACAATGTTGTACGCACTTTATGATCCATACGCTCCTACCTCAGGGGCAGGGCTGACTTCCAGGTCACAAAGCTGGAATAAGGATGCAGCAGTAGTACCGCTACCCCACAGTGCCAGAGACCTGAGTTTGATCCTGGCCTCAAATGCTGTCTGCGTGGAGTTTGCATGTTCTCCCTGAGATGGTGTGGGTTTCTTCTTGGTTCTCCGACCTCCTCCCACTTCCCATCTGGGTTGATTGGTTCACTGGCTGCTCTAAGTTGACTCTAAGTATTGGTGAGTGTTAGGATCTGCGGGCTGGGGTGGGGAGTTGATGGGAATGTGGGGAGAGAAAAGAAACTAGATTAACGTGGGATTGATGTAAATGATTGGTGTGGACTCAGTGGTCTGAAGGACTTGTTTCCTTACTGTATCTCTTATCTCAATGATTACTACTGATATTCAGAATTCATTCAAAAATAAGATCTACAGACAATGTATTCTAAACTAAGTTACAGAATAAAAGATTAAAAGGACAGGCAATAGACGTCACTCAGTAAGTGAACTAGAGTATGTTCCACAGATGAAATTACATCCCTTCAGGCTCTGGATACGACTGGCAGCACTGCAAAGTACTTCAAGAGACCTGAGGCCAGCACTGATTCTGTACGAGAATGCCGATCACATCTAATGCCATGCTTCCTTCAAGCTTCACACCTGGCACCTGACACACTTGGGTGCCAAGACAAGCTTCTAGTACAATATTTCTCGATTTTGCCTCAGGCTGGGATCTAAGTGGCCAGTGTGCTTGTGGGGAAGAGCCCAGCTCTGGAAAACCTGATGGCACAGGAGGCTGTGCCACTTTAAGTTGTCAGTTCTGTTGCTTGTCAGTCACTTTAAATTGTCAGTCCTGCCGTCGGGTGCGGTCTGTGCGATCATGTGGATTTCCTCCCGCCGTCTCCCCAGCGCCTGGTGGGTGCCGCTGTAGATTGCCCCTAGTGTGTAAACGAGCATCAGGATCCAAGGGGAAGCGGATGGGAATGTGGGGAGCAGAGAACGGGACTAGAGTAGGATTAGTAGTGCCCAATAGTCATCATACACTTGATGGGCTGAAGGGTCTGTTTCTGTGCTGTATGACTCTAAAGATTTATTTATTGAGATACAGAGTAGAGGAGAGCCTTCTGGCCCTTTGAGCTACACTGCCCAGCAATACCCCGATTTAATCTGAGTTAGTCACGGGACAATTTACAATGACCAATTAACCTACCAACCAGTAGGTCTTTGGACTGTGGGAGGAAACCAGCACACTCGGAGGAACTCCACACAGTCACGGGCAGAACATACAAACTCCTCAAAGGCAGTGGTACGATATGTCAGAATGATACAACAATCACACTGTATGTTTTAGTGATGTTGGTTGAGAATCCCCTTCCTCTTCTTGAAGATAATACCTCAGGATCTTTTACAGATTGAGAGTGACATTTCATCCGAAAAGCAGCATCTTCAGCCAGGAGCATTCTCTCAGGACTGCTCCAGGTTTAAATCCTGGCTGTGGCCTTGAACCAATGCTAACCTGCAGCTGCTTCTCCCTGCACTCAGCTCTGGCATGTCAATCCGAGTTCTAAAGCAGAGAATCTTCTGACTCTGTAGATGTGCGTGCTAAATTAACCATCAGTTAAACAGCGTATCGTCCATGACCTCATGAGTCTTGGTGTTCACCTCCTCTCCAAAGATGTGTTTATGTGGTTTATGTTGAGTTCCATGGAAAGCATTGAGAACAAAGGCAAATTACAACATGATCTTACACTTGTTTATGCAAGAACAGATTTTTGATAGTTCTGTGGTTTCCACATGCATCTATGCTGAGTCTGCATCATCCAGTGACACAAGGTCAATGTGGATGTATGACAGGCAAATCAAGTTTGACAAATTGACCGGAGGATTTTGAGGATATTATGGGTCAAATACATAAGGAACAGTAAATGGATGCTTAGCCACAAGAGCAGCACACACTAAATGCTGGAGATCAGTAAGTCAGTGAGTATCCATGGAGGGAAATAAACAGTCGAAGTTTTGGCCCAAGATCCTACATAAATGCTGCCTGACTTGTTGAATTACTCCAGCACTTTGTGTGTGCTGTGATCAGATCTTATGAGATGAACAACTGATTATCCACGTTGTACTGTTGCATCTGGACAATCGATCCCACACAGCAGAGAGTGGTAACCCAGATGGGAACCGCTGCCACTATCCATATTCCACCTCTCTCCACGGATCCGTGCCCTATCGATCCGGTGTTCAGACGGTGAGAGATTGCAACATGAACTTGTGCAGAGGGCCCTGGGAGTGCGTATGCACAAATTGCAACAGGTTATCAAGAAGACAAATGGAACATTGGCCTTCATTGCTAGATGGATTGAAGTTAAGAGCAGGGAGGTTATGCTGCAACTGCACAGAGTACTGCTGAGGCCGCACACGGAATACTGTGCGCATTCCCGGTCACTTTACTTGAGGAAAAATACACTGGCTTTGGAAGCACTGCAGAGGAGGTTTGCCAGCTTGATATGGAAGATGAGGAGGTTAGCCTATGAGAAGTGAGTTCAAAGTTCAAAGTAAATTTTATTATCAAAGTAGATATATGTCACTGTATACAACCCTGAAATTCATTCTCTTGCAGGCATACTCAGCAAATCTATACAGTTGTGTACATACATCTATTGATGCTTCTGGACACATCTTCAGTGATGTTCCTGGAATCATCGGGTGTTTCGGGTCTTTCAACATCATACAACCTCCTCCAGGTGAGTACTGTTCCATGCCTTGTTTGATCATTTTTCATGCTTAGCTTGTAACTGAGAATTATCAACCCACATGACCATAGCAGCCAAAGCAAACTTGCTGGCTGGTTTATTTATTTATTTATCTGCTCCTTCCTAATCTTCCTCAGTTAAGGGCCATGATGAGCATTGCTGTGAGTTCATCAAGGAACCACATAATGCAACGCACAAAATGCTGGCGGAACCCAAAGGGTCAGGCATCACTTGTGATAAAAAAAAATGGACAGTTGTCATTTTGGGTGGGTACCCTTCATCTGGACTGTAGATGCAAGCATCTGCAGTCTCTTGTACCTCCAGGGAATGTTTGTCATATAAAAATTGATCTAAAGGATTGACGAATGATCATTATGATATAATTATTATTATGTATTGCAATCCACCGCTGTTGCAAAACAACAAATTTCATGACATATCTCAGTAATATTAAGCCTGATTCTGATTCTGAAGAAAGACAGTCTTGAAGCTTCCAGAACTTGGGGTCAGACTAAGGGATGGTTGTTGCAATGATAGAATATAGGAAACATCCTGCAATGAAAGGATTAATATACAGTATGAGGAGCGTTTGATGGCCCTGGACAGGTACTCGCTGAAGTTTAGAAAAATGAGAACATTGAAACCTGTTGAATATTTAAAGACCTACAATAGTGGATGCGGAGAGGAAGTTTCCTGTTATGAGAGGCGTCTAGGACCACAGGGCACAGCCTCAGAATCGAGGGTTGTCCATTTAGAACAGAGATGAGAAGAGGTTTCTTTAGCCAGAGGGCAGTGAACTTGTGGAGTTCAACCCAGATAAGTGTGAAGTGGTTCATTTTGGTAGGTCAAATTTGAAGACAGAATATAATGGTAAGACTCTTGGCAGTGTGGAGGATCAGAGAGATCTTGGGGTCCATGTCCATAGGACACACAAAGCTGCTGCGCAGATTGACAGTGTTGTTAAGAAAGTGTATGGTGTGTTGGCCTTCATCAACCGTCAATCAAGAGCTGTGAGGTAATGTCACAGCTATATAAGACTTTAGTTAGGCCCCATTTGGAGTACTGTGTTCAGTTCTGATTACGTCACTACAGGAAGGATGTGGATACTATAGAGAGAGTGCAGAGGAGATTTACAAGGATGTTGCCTGGATTGGAGAGCATGCCTTATGAGAATAGGTTGAGTGAACTTGGCCTTTTCTTCCTGAAGCGACAGAGGATGAGAGGTGACCTGACAGAGGTGTATAAGATGATGAGAGGCATTGATCGTGTGGATAGCCAGAGGCTTTTTCCCAGGGTTAAAATGGCTAATGTGAGGAAGCATAGTTTTAAGCTGCTTGGAAGTAGGTCCAAGGGGGATTTCGGGGGTAAGTTTTTCACAGGGAGTGGTGGGTACATGGAATGCACTGTCAGCAATGGTGGTAGAGGCAGATACAATACGGTTTTTTATGAGAGTCTTAGATAGGTGCAGGGAGATTAGAAAAATAGAGGGCTAGGTGGTAGGGAAATTCTAGGCAATTTCTTGAGTAGGTTAAATGGTCGGCACAACACTGTGAGCTGAAGGGTTGTAATGTGCTGTAGATTTCTATGCTTCTATGTTCTATGACAGTTGTGACGGCCAAGTCATTGGGTATACTTAAAGCAAAGGTTGACAGGTTCTTGATTAATCAGGGCATCTAATAGCAGGAGATGGGGTTGAGAGGGATAATCTATCAGCCCTGATGAAATGCTGGAGCAGACAGCATAGGCCAAATGGACTAATCCTGCTCCCATGTCTTATGGTCTTTCACCGTGTTCACACAAGTAACAACTTATCTGGTCATCTTCCAAAACAGCACCAGGGATTCTTTTAAATCAGCCTGAAAGAGCAGACAGCACCTCAGCTTAACATCTTAGATGACAGATGACAAGGACAACAATGCAGCATTCTCTCCATACCATACGTCTTCTTGTCCTGGGCAGGGACTTGATCCTTCTGATGAAGCGACGGACATTATGCCACAGGATCATGCTCAGAACTTCACCTTGTGGAGAGGTGCTTGTCTATCATATATTATTATTTTTGTCTGCAGTTTCATTAACAGCTTTCCTAGTGTCTTTTTTCCAGATGTTCTATGACAATGTACCTTTATGGAGGATGAATATTCCTGAAGTTAGTTGATACCTATGTAAGGGGTTATTCTTTCACGTTACTTGCTAAGGCTAATAAAATGGCTTCTCTGTAATGTTAACTGCTGATGTAAGGGGTTCTCTGTGGCAGCATGTTTGGGTTATAATTAGCGATAACGAGACTTGTATTCATTTGCTAACCAATTGGGACAGATGTTATTCTTTCTTGTGTATCTGAAAGCTGTTGTTTGCACGGGATTTGGTCAGAATGCGCCATGGGGATGAAGAGAGAAGACGCTCAGGGAGAGATGCTGTGAGCTGGCTAGCGGAGCAGACCCCAAGCGGGGGCTCGGGACCTGCGGAGTTCGGAGGAAATCGAATGGCGGACCGAGGATACTGCGTGAGCTCCAACGCGTTATTTGTGCACAAACTGTCTAATTATTATTCCTGGCACCTTTTTATTTTATATATTGGTTCTCTACTAATCCCATAGTTCAAGTAAGAGTTATAAAATCTTAATTATTTAACCGCATCCTGCATACGGCTTGTCATTACGGGGTACTGATTTGGAACAGGGGACGCATTGCACCGCATTCACCCAAACGAGAGTTCTAAGGTTTGGCTGGGCAGGGGATTATCACCCCGAGATCATGCCACTAGGCAAAGCGAGTGGTTCACCTATATGATAAATCCATGATGCCAACATTAGTGCCTTGTGCCCATGACCTGCCCATTTTGTCTCAGTACAGTCTGGGCATAAGAACATAAGAAGTAGGAGCAGGAGTCGGCCATTTTGTCCGTTGAGCCTGTTCCACCATTCAATAAGATCGTGGCTGATCTGGCCATGGACTCATCTCCACTTATCTGCCTTTTTCCCATAGCCCTTAATTCCCCTACTGTGCAAAAATCAATGCAACCTTGCCTTAAATATATTTACTGAGGTAGCCTCCACTGCTTCATTGGGCAGAGAATTCCACAGATTCACCAGTCTTCGGGAAAAGCAGTTCCTCTTCATCTCCATTCTAAATCTAATCTCCCAAATCTTGAGGCTACGTCCCCTAGTTCTAGTCTCACCTGCCGGTGGAAACAACTTTCCTGCCTCTATCTTATCTATCTCTTTCATAATTTTATATGCTTCTCTAAGACCTCCTCTCATTCTTGTGAATTCCAGTGAGTACAGTCCCAGGCATACAGTTCCTAATCAAATCAGCTCAAGAAGCCAAAAGCTGATGGTGGGACAAGGATGGGTGCTGGGACTTTGATGTGTGGCTCAGACAGTGGATCATAATGCCATCTCCAGGAAGGAACTGGAGAATATTTCTCCCATGGTGTCACTGTCAGGTCATGGTCACCTTACCACACAAGGACAATAGACTGATCCACAGATAAATTCATAGGCTGCATTAGCCTTACGGTGATCCTCTGTCAACAGTAATACTGTTGGAATCCTGCTACTTCAGCAATGTGAGGCTTAGACTTTCACAGCAGGAAGTGAACTAAGTCCGTGGGAGAGCGACTCAGCAGTGAGAATATAGCAGTGGCCAAGAAAGGAATCCTGAGAATCCTCACACTGTTCCAGCATGCGGAGGAGGAAGAAGTTTAGATGTTGTTTCAAAGTTCCATTGGGAACTATTAATAGAAATTTAACTTCCTCAAAAATAGCCAAGTGTAACATTATAATGACTTCCAGGCCAAGTCGAATTTCTACTGGGATTTAAGTAGTTGTGCATAAATAATCACCAATTGAAACCAATTAGAATAAGATTTGCTAAGGAAATAAACACAGGTAAAGTTCAACACTTTTGACTTGATCCACCATTGGCAGCTTTACTTCACTACCCAAGGCTCAAAGACTGGAATTCCTTCATAAACCTCTCTCGTTGTTTGAAACACTCAATAAAAGCTGCTCTTTGGCTAAGGTTTGGATCATCTGACTTTATATGGCACAGAATCAAATTATATTTGATAAAGTTTCCATGAAGCAACTTGGAATATTCTACTGTTTGGATAACTCTGTACTAATACAAGGTCATGTTATTATGTTGAAAATATCAAAAGAGTCCACTATATTAAATGAGTCCAGTGGTATTGTGTCCAGTGGTATTTACTGTTTAATGCACACTGATATATCCTGTGTCCACTAACACAGTAGTGTGCACTGGTATATAGTGGCAGGTACAGGTAAGCAACAATTTCCTGGCATCTATTTACATAGTTACAAGCTATTTAGGGACATAATGCACACTGATATTTTATGATGTCTATTAACATAAAGAAGTACTATATATGATAAGATAAACAGTAACTCCAACATTCCTTTGAGACTGTAAGATAAAGGAGCAGAATTAGGCCACTCGGCCCATCACATCTGCTCTGCCATTTCATCATGGCTGATCCATGTCCCTCCCAATCCTAATCTCCGGCCTTCTCCCCATAACATTTCACGCCCAGACTAATCAAGAAACTATCGAGCTCTGCCTTAAATACACCTAATGACCTGACCTCTACAGCTGCCTGTGGCAAGGAATTCCACAGATTCACTACCCTCTGACTAAAGATATTCCTCCTTATCTCTGTTCTAAATGGTTGTCTCTCTATTCTGAGGCTGTGCCCTCTGGTCTTAGACTACCCCACCATAGTAAATATCCTCTCCATATCTAGGCCTTTCAACAATCGATAGGTTTCAAGGAGATTCCCCTTCAATCTTCTAAGCCCAGAGCCGTCAATCACTCCTCATCCGAAAAACCTTTCATTCCTGGAATCATTCTCGAGAAGCTCCTCTGAACCCTCTCCAATGTCAGCATATCCTTTCTTAAATAAGAGGTTCAAAACTGCTCACAATACTTCAAGCAAGGCATCACCAGTGCCTTATAAAGCATCAGCATTACATCCTTACTTTTATATTCTAGTCCTCTTGAAATGAATGCCGACATTGCATTTGCCTTTCTCACCACCGACTCAATCTGCAAATTAATCTTTAGGGAATCCTGCACAGGGACTCCCAAGTCCCTTTGCACATTGGATTTTAGAAATTCTTTCCCCGTTTAGAAAATAGTCTATGCTTTTATTCCTTCCAGCAAGGTGCATGACCATACACTTCCCACACTTTATTCCTTTTGCCACTTCCTTGCCCACTTTGCTAATCTGCCTAAGTTCTTCTGCAACTTCTCTGCTTCTAAACAGCATCTGTCCATCCACTTATCTTTGTATCTTCCACAAACTTGGCCACAAAGCAAACAATTCCATCATCTGAATCATTGATATGCAACGGTCCCAACACTGACTCCTATGGAACATCACTAATCACTGGCAGCCAACCAGAAATTGCTCCCTTTATTCCCACTCTGTGCCTCCTGCCAATCAGCCAATGCTCTATCCATGTTCAAATTTTTCCTGTAATACCCTAAGTCCTTAATTTGTTAAGCAGCCTCATGTGCAGCAACATTGTCAAAGGCCTTCTGAAAATCCAAGGACACAACATCCACTGATTGTCCTTTATCTTTATCAAAGGTCATCTCCATGGCGCTTAGGCAATGAAAACTGCCCCAGCTGCTGTTCCCCATGTTATTAGTATGATGAACTGATAAGTGAGGCTTTGGGCCTACTCTGGGTTGCTCTGAGGTTCGGATCTGAGGGCTCATTTTTATTTTGGAGTGTTGTTGTTCACTTCAATTATTTTACATGATTTGTATTTTTATTCCTTCTCTTGATCATCAAGTTTTGGTCTTTTATTTTTACTACTATTCTTTTCTTTCCTTTCAGGCTTCTTGCTTTGAGGCTACCTGTGAGCAAGCAAATCTCAAGGCTGTATAATTTATACATTCTTTGATAATAAATGTACTTGAACCTTGAATCTATCCTGAATGCTATTTCCTCAAAGAATTCTGACAGGTTTTTCAGGCAAGATTTTCTCTTAAAGAAGCGATGCTAACTTTGGCCTATTTTATCATGTGCCTCCATGTATCTTGAACCACAAGCTTAACAATTGATTCCAACATCTTCCCAACCACTGAGATAAGGTTAATTCACCTTTCTTCTGCCTGCTTGAGGAGTGGAGTGATATCTGCAATTTTCTAGTCTTCTGGAACCATTCCAGAAACTAGTGGTTCTTGAAAAATCATTACAATGCTTCCACAATCTCTTCAGCTAGCTCTTTCAGAACCCTGATGTATAGTCCATCTAATCCGGGTGACAGCTACCTTCAGACCTGTCCATTTCCCAAACATCTCTCAAGTAATAGCAACTGTACTTACCTCTGCCCCCTGAGACTCTTGAATTTCTGGCAAAATGCTGGTGTCTTCCACAGTGAAGACTGATGCAAAATACTTATTCAGTTTGTCCACCATTTCCTTGTCCCCTATCACTCCCTCTGCAGCGTCATTCTCCAATGGTCCAATATCTCCTCGTGCCTCTCTTTTAGTCTTTGTATATCTGGGAAAAAAAAACCTTTGGTACACTCTTTGATAGTGTTGGCTGGCTTCCCTTCATATTTCTTCTTCCCTACCCCCCTCCATCAATTCTTAGTTGTCTTCTTTTGGTTTTTCATAGTCTTTAACAGCAAAATATTTTCAAACAGTGTTAACACAAATAAAATAATGCTGAACTAAGTACAGAAATGCCGGGGTGGATGATTGAATGCTTAGTCAGCAGAACTATTCAGGAGTTCTCTTAAAGAAAAGTAAGAGGTGGTTGGGGCGTGAATTTAAAGCTAGAAGTCTTGGTTGATGAACAGTACAGATGTTAAAGGTGTAGTCATTACGTTTGGGGAAGATTGAAATGCCAGAAATGAAAGATTGTGGATTGGCGCCCCACTCACCATGTTAAAGATTCACTCGGTCTACCAGCAGTGCACAGTGATTCCACCCGACCCGCTTGCACTTGCTTTAACTACTCCAAAGCACATCTGAAAGCCAACAACTACATGACCAGGAGAGGTCGGAGTGGGTGTCAGAGTTCAGTTCCAGTATTATCTATGAGGATTTGTGCATCCTCCTCGTGACCGCGTGGTTTCCTCCGTGTGCTCCAGACTCCTCCTCCCACAGTCCAAAGCAAATATGAGCATAGATTGTTACTTTCCAGGCTGTACATGTCAACAAAAGTAAAGGCTGCAAAAACTGAAAATATGAAGCAAAAGATTATTCTGAATACACAGCGATCAGGCAGCTCCTGATTGTACAACAGAACTCTGCGACCCATCTAATCTCAGCTCCGCTGAGGTTAATGTTGATTATCCTCGCTGATTTGATTTGATGCAAACGATGCATTTCACTGTATGTTTCGATATACACGTGACAAATAAGGCTAATCTTTAATCTTTAAATCTGGGTGACCGTCAAACAGGCATCCAATCTAAATCCACCCATGTTGCTGGGCAAATTAGTCAAAACTGGAACCTGACAGTGAGCAGTCTGCTTGCCTTCTACGAAAATTGGTGTTGAGACTTGACAAATCCACAATGATATTGTAGATGTCATAAAGATGTTGCACAGGAGTGGGAACATTGGCTGCGTTTGCTGTCACCAATCTGTCAGTGTAGAGCCTTGAAACCACACTTTGTAACTGTGGGCCAATTAGTTCAGCACACACTGGTGCCTGAGGTTGTGAACTTCACCAAAATGCGATCCCACAGCTTTTGATCAAAATGTGATGTACTGAGATGCTTGTTTGGTCTTGAGTTCACTCTGTAGCTTACACCGTCACTGGATCTCTGTATATGTGAGAACAACAAGCCAACACCAACACCAACACCAATACCAATACTAATGCCAGAGCGTCCATTAAACATGGCATTCCTAGGAGATTCCCATCATCTTCAACCGGATCCTACCACCACTCAAGTTTTACCTCCCCCCCACCACTCTCTGTTTTCCGCATGATTCCCGTGTCTCTTTGTCCCTCCCTAATAATCCCTCTCCTGGCACATATTCCTGCAAGTGGCAGAAATGCAACACTTGACCATTCACCTCCTTCCTTACCTCCATTCAGCACCCCTAACAGTCCTTCCTAGTGAGGCAACACCTCATCTGCGAATCTGTTGGGGCCGTCTATTGTATCTGGTGCTCCCAATGCAGCCTCTCCTACGTTGGTGAGGCCCGATGTAAATTGGGGGACTGCTTTATCGAACACCTCGACTCCAACTGCCAAAAGTGGAATTCCCTAGTGGCCAATAAGTTTAATTCCTATCCCCATCCCCATTCCAACATGTCGGTTCATGGCCTCTACTTTTGCCATGCTGAGGCCTCCCTCAGGGTAAGAGGAGCAACACTTCATATTCTGTCTAGGTAGATTCCAGCCTGATGGCATGAGCATCGTTTTCTTCTTCTGGTAATTGCTTTCCATCCCCTTCCTTCTTCTTCTATTCCTCCCTCTGGCCTCTTACCTCTTCTCCTCATCTGCCCATCACCTCCCTGTGGCGCACCTCCTTCTTCCCTTTCTCCAAAGTCCCCTCTCCTCTCCTATCAGATTCCTTCTTCTACAGCCCTTTTCCTTTCCCGCCCACCTGACTTAATCTTTCACCTTCTAACTCGTCCTCCTTCCCCTCCCCCCACCGGCATCTTCCCCTTTTCTTTCCAGTCCTGATGAAGGGTCTCAGCCCAAAATATCGACTGTTTATTCATTTCCATAGACGCTGCCCGACCTGCATTTTGTGAAGGATGCTTTGGATTTCCAGCACCTGCAGAATCCCTTGCATTATATTCCTAAATGGTTTCCCATTCACTCGATGGGCCAAATATATTAATTCTCCTCCTATGTCTTACAGTCTTACGTTGACCAGGCCTGAGTCTTTCCATCCTGTGCATTGCAGGCTCCATACAAGGTGGCAATGCAGCCAGTCAGAATGCTCTCCACATATATCTGGAAATTTGCAAGTCCTTGGTAAAAAAAAACAATTATCCACAAACTCCTAAAGATGTAGAGTCATTGGCATGCTTTCTTCATCATTGTATCAATGTGTTGGGGCTCAGAGAAACTGACACCCAGGAATTTAAAGCTGCTCATGAGGACTGCTGCATGCTCTCTTGACTTCCCCTGCTTGAAATCTATAATGAGTTCCCTGGTCTTGCCGAAGCTGACATTGTTTTAGCGACCCCACTCAACTAGCCGAACCATCTGGCATCCGTACGCTTCCTCCTCACCGCTGAGATTTTACCACCAACAATGGTGTCATCTGTGAATCCATAGACAGCAGTTGAGCTGTGCTTAGCCACACAGCCATGAGTGCAGAGAGAGTAGAGCAGTGGGCCAAGTGCACATCCTTGAGATGTGCCTATGTTGACTGTTAGTGAGGAGCAGATGTTATCACGGAGCTGCACCAGCTATGGTTCTCCGGAGAAATAAATCGAGCATCAAATGCCAGAGGGAAATACAAAATCCCAGGTTTAGAAGCTTGCTGATTAATACTGAGGGAATGGTGGTATTGAAAGCTGATAACATCAGTCTGACACATCTTGATCTCCTTTCTGTTCTCCACTGCATTTCCAGGACATGGCTGCTGAACATCTGAAATAAGGAAAGAGCAAGAGAAATTAGTAGAGGGAGAATGTAAATAATGCATGCTCACAAAGTAAGAGATACTGTGGGTTCAAGGTACATTTATTATCAAAGTGTGTATGCAGTATACAACTCTGAGATTCATCTTCTCCAGACAGCCACCAAACAAAGGAAACCATGGAAGTCATTCAAAGAAAAACATCAACCCCGCCCCCCATGCATGAAAAAAACTAACCACGCAAACGGCAACAAGAACATCAACCACACCCCCCACCCCAATGTACAAGAAACAAACAAATCATGCAAACAGCAACCCTTGAATACGGCAGAACAGCACCAATGGGTGAGGCCAGGTCCCAGCTGAGCTCGGACACCGTGCTGTAGTGCTCCACGTCTCTCACCTGGTCTGCAGCAGCAGGCAAGCCCCAGGCTTGAGGCCTAGTTCTCACAATAACTGAGGCTACACAACTCCCATGTCAACAGTCCCTCCACCAAACAAGGATAACAGGCCTGTGGCAACTTACATTATCACTGTCCAATTGAGTCTTGCCATCACAAGTGAAATATCCAAGACAATCTCCCACAGTTATATTGCACCAACTCCGATGCTTCCGAATAGTGGGCAGCAACACAGTCTATAGCTAGGTCAGCTCCTCCAAACCCAAACCAGCTCTTCCATCATCCTGGCAGGCTCCTCTGATACACCAAAGGGCTGATCTGTACCCAGACTGGTTCCTCCAACAACCAGGCTGGCCCCTTCAACATCATGGCCGACCTCTTCAACACCTCAGCCAGTTCCACCACCAACACCTGTCCAACTACCCTGATCAACAAGCAGCTCACTGATGGAGTAGCCCTGCAGTACCCAATGTTCTTGGAGTAGAATTGTCTTTGGATCGTAAAAACACAAATTTTACAAAGAGAAAAAGCACCTTTGGTTGGCCCTAGAGAGGCCACTGCATTCGCACGCGCTGCCATCTTACCAGAATCTTACCATCTTTCAAGGACTATGTATCTTCATCCCTAGGTCTCACTGTTCTACAATTCTCCCCAAAACTCAGCCATTTACTGTGTAAATCCTGCCCTGGTTTGTCTACCAAAATACAACACCTTGCATTTACCTGAATTAAACTCCATCTGCCATTCCTCTGCCCACTGGCACATTTGATCAAGATCCTTGATAATCTTCTTCACTGTCTGCTATACCATGAATTTCCATGTCATCTGCAAACTTATTAACCATAGAATAATGATATTTGCATCCCAGTCATTAATATAAATGATGAACAATAGTGGACGCAGTACCAATCCTTGTTGATCATAGGCGTTTAGTCTGAAAACAACCCTCCAACCGATCGTTATTTCATGCTCTATAAAATGATTGTAAAGAATTGTGCTCTTTGCTTCCGAGGCTACATGATGTCTGTGGGCACATCAGGTAGTAACCCCCATCAAGTGGATGGACCTGCAGCTGCTGAAGGGTGTTTGCTGATTGAACTTTGAAGTCTTCTTGCACATATTGAGTGCCTGGCCTTATCACGTTTCTTCCCATCTGTCAGGAGTTCAATTGTCTTGATCTACTGTACCTTCATCAGTAGGTGCTGCCAGGCATTGCTGCTCTCGGGCACTAGAGATCCAGTAGAATTGACACCAGACAACAACCAACACTGAGAAAAAGGGAGGTCGCTAGATCTCCATCAACAGCTTACCCCAGGTTCAGCTGTTGCTCTGCTACTGATGTAAGATCACAGACAATACTTCCTGTTTTCAGAAAGGAAATGTGTCTAATTGGAGCATTTTTCTCACAGGACAAATCTTGAACCTTTTTATGTGGCCGTTCTATCTGGAATCCTCACTGTCGACAGATACCATGAAAATCCTTCCCAATGATTGAATCCCAGGAATCCTTCCAAAATTCCCATCTGTAAGGCTATCTTGTCTGTTAGCTTGTGTTAATTCCCACTCCGCCTATTATTCCGTAATCCCCACGTATCGGTAATTATACTGTTGTCATGACTTACACTGTTTCTAATGACACATAATATTAATGAAGCACATCACAATTCCACAGATGTTTTCATTGCCATGTTGGGACAGCACTCTCCAGAGGTGAGACTAGTTCATCAAAAACAAACTTTCAAACCATGAGTTTAGAATTAATTGCTTTATGTTCCTAAGTTGGACATAAATGATATTGGAAGTCTGAATAACATGGGATAAAATAGTAGGAGTTTATGTAAGTGTAGAAGAAGTGAATAAATAGTTAAAGGGATGGTAAAGAAAGGATTGAATGCATTAACAGCACCTTGAAAATCAAACTGGACAGCAGGGCCAAACAATTGTTAATGAGATAAATTGCCAGAAATTCAGTTCTATCTGGTGTTACTTGAGAGATCAGTGTCAACAGTTGGAAAATTCCCTTACTGTTTGTTCCAGGGATGAGCTTGAAGATTTTTAAGATTAGCTTTATTTGTCACCTGTACATCAAACCATATAATGAAATGCATTGTCTGCATCAATAACCAACACAGTCCAAGGCTCCAAGGCTGTGCTTGGGACAGCCCACTAGTGTCCTCATGTTTCCAGGGCTATCAAGTATGCCCACAACTTATTAACCCTAACCCAGGGGTCCCCAACCTTTTTTGCACTGCGGACCGGCCGACCGGTGGGGGCGGGGGGGAGGTAGGGTTGCCAACGAACAAGAGTAGCAGTCAGATACATTGGGTTTACCCCGATAAAGACTACAATGACCATGAAACCTTGCGCGGGCACCAGTGCGCATGCGTGTACGTACCGATTTTTTTCTACAAATCGGTTTTGGCGATTCTGTCGGGGGGGGTGTTAATCACAAACGCAATATAGATAATAAGTGGCTAATACACTCAATTTCATTTCTAAAAGAGTTTATCTAACGAATTTAATATTAAACACACAGCGCATATTTTTCTCACATTAATATAGCGATAAGTCAATTATCAGGAGAGCTTGAAGTAAGTGTTGAACGAATTTCCAGTAAAAGTGGTAGAGGCAGGTTCAATATTATCATTTAATGAAAAATTGGATAGGTATATGGACAGGAAAGGAATGGAGGGTTATGCTCTGAGTGCAAGTCAGTGGGACTAGGTGAGAGTAGCGTTAGGCACGGACTAGAAGGGCCGAGATGGCCTGTTTCCGTGCTGTAATTTTTATATGGTTATATAAGTAAGTCAATAGCATCGTAACATTTTAAGTATCATTTGGATATTAAACACACAGCACATATTTTCCCTGTATGAACATATAAAATCATTGCAACACACCAATATCGCTGGATCAGTGGGAGCCCTGGGCTGAATACTTGTTCCCTGCAACAAGACGGTCCCATCGAGGGGTGATGGGAGACAGCGATACTTGAAGGGGGTTCCTTATGTCCAGTCTATTCCGCAATTTAGTTTTCGTTGCATTCATTGCAGAGATATGTTGGAAATGGAAACAACGTTTTCAATGCTTTCGTGGCTATCTCAGGATATTTAGCCTTGACTTTGATCCAGAATACCGGCAGAGGTGTTATGTCAAACATACTTTTCAGCCTGCCGTCATTTGCAAGCTGGAGGAGTTGATCTCTTTCCTGCGCTGACATGGATGATGCGCGGGTAATGACCTCGCGTGCATTCAAGCTCAGTAGTGGGCGTGACAGGGAATGAGGAAAGGTGCAGCTGACTCATATCGCCAAATCATATCGTTTCCTCACGGCCCGGTAGCACATGCTTTGTGGCCCGGTACCGGTCCGCGGCCCGGTGGTTGGGGACCGCTGCCCTAACCAATACATTTTTGACATGTGGGAGGGAGCTGGAGCATTTGGGGGAAAGCCATCCAGTCATGGAGAGAACATAGTGTATGAACTCCTTACGGACAGTGGCAGGAATTGATGTCTTCTGTTAGATTAGAGTAGGTTATGAGGACACTCAGTCCTCGTTTATTGTCATTTAGAAATGCATGCATTAAAAAATGATACAATGTTCCTCCAGAAAGATATCACAGAAACACAGGAAGCACCCAACCACAGCCAACTCTTGAGTCAGTCCAAAAACTTTGAGCCTCCGACACCGAGCACCGAGCACCATCTCTGCCGAGCATTTCGACCCCGCCCTGGCCGCCGACCAACAGGCAAAGTCAAGGATTTGGGGCCTTCTCCTCCAGAGATTCTGGATCACACAGTAGCAGCGGCAGCAAAACAGGCATTTCAGAAGTTTCACCAGATGTTCCTCCGTGCTTCTCACGTCTGTCTCCATCAAATCAGGATTGTGCACGGCACCCTGCTTGACAGATAACAGATATCATTCACCGGAGTGGCCGCTGCGCGCTGCAATGCGCCACCATCTTCTCCTCTCCTCAGATGTCTTCTGTTAACCTGACGTACCCCACATTTGCTCTGGTTATTTATGGATGTTACTGACTCGGTGACATAGGGAGGATGGTCCTTTATCTTCCTCAGGAAGTTTGCACATTTACAGATGGTGAGGGGGTTAGCACTGCTGTCTCACAGCTCCTGAGGTCTGGGTTAAACCTGAACTAGTGGGCTGTCTATGTGGAGCTCTCCTGGTCTCCACATGGCCTGCTTGGGCTTCACCAGGATGCTGCATGGTCCTCCTACATCCTGTCCTTTATATGAACAGTGACCGTCTTAGAGCATTGGGCAGGATTTAGCTGACCAGGTGATTGCGAGCTATTGGTGCTCCCCCTTTCATTAACTAAACAATAAACAACTCCAGGTGCAGATGCAGCAGATACCCTCTCAGTACAAATACAAAATCTCAATGCAAAATTCCTGAAACGGCAATCGAGCTTGCACCTTCTGGGTTTGTGCAGTGGAAGCAAACACATAGCATCACAGATTCTTACATACATAGGAATGTGAGTGAGAGGATAGAATTAAAAGGTGAGTAGAGCAAATTACTTGTGCTGCATAACTAAAGTTGGATAGACACTCAGTGGCCAATTTTTTACATCTACTTGTACATTTACTTTAATGCAAATATCTAATCAGCCAATCATGTGGCAGCAGCTCAATGCATAAAAGCATGCAGGCATGGTCAAGAGGTTCAGTTGTTGTTCAGACCAAACATTAGAATGGTGAAGGAATGTGATCTAAGTGACGTTGATCGTAGAATGATTGTTGGTGCCCGGTGGGGTGGTTTGATGATCTCAGAACATGCTGATCTCCTGGGATTTTCACGCATAATGGTCTCTAGAGTTTACAGCAAATGTGGAGGTAAACAAAAAAAAAACATCCAGTGATCAACAGTTCTGCGGGTGAAAAAGGGAGGTCAGAGAAGAACGGTCACACTGCTCAAGTTGACAGAAAACGGCAATAGCTGAAATAGCCATGTGTTACCACAGTGGTGTGCAGGAAAGCATCCCTGAATGCACAACATGTCAAACCTTGAACTGGATGGGCTACAGCAGCAGAAGAGCATGGACATGCAGTCAGTTGCATCTTTATTAGATACAGGAGGTAGCTAACAAAGTGACTACTGACTGTATGACACAGAAAAAAATCATTTGAGTCAATAAATCCATATCGTTGTTTATGCTCATTCAAGCTTCCTTCCATCTTTCCCCACTTAAGTAGGCCATTCAAACCTTCAAATCTTCACCATTGATCAAGTTCATAGCTGATCTCTCACCTCGAAACAACTTTGCTGCCTTTTGTCCAGAACCTCTTATTCCATGATTTACAGAAAGCGATTGATATCTGTTTGGAATGAACCCAGTGACTGAGCCTCCACAGTCCTCAGACAAGAGAATGCCAAGGGTTCGCAACCTTCTGAGAAGAAGTTTCTCATTACAGGCCTAAATGATTTATCCCTTCATTTTGAGATGGTGACAACTTAGTTCTGGTATCTTCAACCAAGTGAAGAATAATCCCCTCATCTATCCTATCAATTCCTCTAAGAGTTTTATATATTTCAATGAAGCCACTCAAACTGAAAGTTAATAGCAATACTGTGAGTGGAAAGAAAGAGAGAGAGAGATTATTTAGAGGAGTTGCAGAGCTTAAAGGGAAGGATAAACGCTGGGCCAACAGAGCCAGTAACTAAATCTCTCAATCTGAAAGTTAGTGGCAACACTGTGACGGGAAGCAATAACCAATACTAATTTCCTAGACAAGGACGAGGGTAAGCAAGGGGAGTAAACATTGCTGTGCTTTTGTTCAAATCTTGTCAAGACTGGAATGAAAAGAAGAAAGTAAAATGCCAACATAATGGAAAAGTAATTAGCTGGAACATGCATACCCACGAGTGCAATTGGCAAACCTGTTGCGCAGCCTGCTTGCGTGGGCACGTAAACCTGTAGCAGACTCCATACTTGTGACATTTCTATCTTCCTGTGAAGTACCAAAGCAAAACTTCCCTCATCATTACCAGTAATAACCTAATCCCATCAAGGTTAAACTCTGTGATCACACGTCCTTGAGATTGTCGTTGAAGGACAGGTTAATCTGTGCACTTTGAGAATAGATACTTTCTGCACATGCTGCAGAGAATTATAGACACAGATCAGCACAAGCACATCACAAAAGCCAGCCTCCTCTCTACGGACTCTGTCTACACTTCTGGCTGCCAACATAATCAAAGTCCCCTTCCTCTCTGAACATTCTCTCTTCTCTACTATCCCATCAAGCAGAACATGGTAAAATCTGAAAGCATCTAATACCATGCTCAAGGAGAGCTTCTATCTGAATCATCCTCATGCATGGTAAGATGGCTCTTGACCTCACAATTTACCTCGTTATTACCTTGTACCTTATAATCTGCCTGCATTGTACTTTCTCTGATATTGTAACACGTTATTCTACATTCTGTTCTTGTTTTTCTCTTGTAACACTTCAATGTGATGAAGTGATCTGTGTCGATGGTACGCAAAACAAAGATTTGCACTGTACTTCAGCACACGTGACAATGATACACCTATTTACCAAAATGCCTTCTAAATAGCATTCTGAGCACAAGAGAAAAGTGACGTTCACATTCAACCACAATTCACTCATAACCTTTAAATATTGTTATAATTTTGTCACCAGGGACTCAGTGCTGATAGATCTGCCATATATTTGCAGTTATTTTTGCAAATTATCATGAGTTTGAGAAAAAATAAGTACACGAGATGATCACAGAACGTTTGTTAATGGTAATTAAAGTGGTCCTAAGTCAATTAAGCATGACTCATTACTGGGCCTTGGCATGAACTTTCGACAATTAAAAGATAATATGAACCTGGAGCACAATTTTACACATTTCAGACAATTAAGAAACATCTCCGTTCATGAAGGGAAAGACAGATCATCCAATTGATACAAAATGTTTAGACCAACATCAATTGCAACTATGTAGTTAGAATGTATAACTCAAGGTTAAACCGTCATACTTTGGGAATTGCTAGCTGTTGTGACCTGGGGTAGAGGGTAAGAGATCAGTCAGTGAAAGGCATTTAAAGAGACACATAGAATAGACGCACAATCAGAATCAGAATCAGGTTTAATATCACCGGCATATGTTGTGAAATTTGTTGACAATGCAGCAGCAGTACAACGCAATACATAATAATAGAGAAAAAAATGTGCATTACAGCAAATATATATGCTGTATATAAATATATATAATAGTCTAATTAAGTAAGTTGTAAATTAAAGAATAGAGAGAAATATTCCCAAGGCGTGGAGATTGCCTTATTATTACATATACTGAGAGACAATTAAAAAAAATTTGTTTTGCAAGTCATCCGTACAATTCATTTCAAAACATTGAGGGTAAAACAAAAACAGGATGCAGAATAGTGTTACAGTTACAGAGAAAATGTAGTGCTGGCTGACAATAGTTGCAATGGCTATGACGAGCTACGTTTGTAGATTGTGAGGTCAAAGGTGCAGCTTTAGAATACAGGAGGTCCATTCGAGAGTCTTACGTCAGAGAGAAAGAAGCTGCCTTCGAGCCCGGTTGCGTGTGCTTTCCAGATTTTGTGCCTTCTGCCCAACGGAAGGGCGGGGGGGGGGGTCAAAGAGAGAATGTCTGGGGTGGGAGGGCATTGATAATGTTGACTGCGAGAACTATAGAGAGAGTCCACGGAGGGGAGCTTGTCTTCAGGAAGAACTGAGCAGTGTCCAGAAATCTGTGCAATTTCTGTGGTCTTGGGCAGGGCAGTTGCCATGTCAAGCCGTGAAAGCATCTGGATAGGACATTTTCTACGTGCCTCTATAAAAATTATAATTATTATAATTTGTAAGAAAACAATTTTTTTTTAATTAACAATAATAAAAATCAGTGAGGATCAATGGGAACATACTGAATGTCCTTAGCAAATGGTAGTTCAAAGTTCAAAGTAAACTTATTTAGTTACCATGTCATAGCTTGAGACTCATTTCCTTGCGGGCATTTAGAGGGAAAAATAAAATAGAATGCTATATTAAAAATTATACGTACACTCACAAACAACCAGTATGCAAAAAAAGACAAACTGTACAAATAGAAATAACTCTGAGTTAAATAACATGAGTTCTGAAGAGTCCTTGAAAGGGAATCTGTAGGTGGTAGAATTAGTTCAGAGTGGTAGTGATTGAAGTTATCCTCGCCAGCCCTGGAGGCTGATGGTTGTAGGGTAATAACTCACCTGAACCTGGTGGTGTGGAACGTAAAGCTTTTCTGTAACCCTTACCTAATTTTAGTAAGGAGAACAGGGTATGGCCTGGACGGTGGGTGTCTTTGATGATGGATGTTGTTCTCTTGCAGCCACACTCTATGTAAATATACTACAGTGTTGGGGAGAGCTTTGCCTGTGATGAACTTGGCTGTATCTACCACCTTCTGTAGTCATTTCCATTCCGGGGCATTGAGGTTTCCCTGCGAGGCTGTGGTGCAAACCAGTTAGGGTATTCTACACTGCACATCTACTTTGTCTTCTTTTGCACATTGTTATTTCTTCATCAGTTTATGTATAGCTTTATGTAAAATTCTATTGGATGTCTTATTTCCTGTAAGTGCCTGCTAGAAGATTAAATTCAGGATAGTGTATGGTAACATATATGTACTTCGATATTAAATTTATTTTGAATTTTGACCTAGAAGTTTGTCAACTTTTTTGGTGACATGCCCAATCTAAGCAGACATTTAAGAAAGTAATGGCACCGCTATGCCTCCTTTGTGTAACAGGACAGATTCTCTGGTAGGTTAACACAAAGAAACTTAAAGCTCTTGACCCTCTCCTCCTCTATTCCCCCAATGATGACTGACTCATGAGTCTCTGGCTTCTCCCTCCCATAGTCAATAATCAGCTCTTTGGTTTTGTTGATGTTGTTGAGGTACCATTCTGTGCTGAGGGTGATTGCAGAGACATTGTTGCCAGTCCATAGTAACTGGTGTCTGAAAGTGAAGAAATCGAGGATCCAGCTGCACAAGGAGGTTTTGGAGCTTAGTGAAGATAGTATTGAATGCTGAGGTGTAGTCAATGAAGAGCATCCTGATGTATGCAATTTCACTGTCCAGATGTTCCAGAGCTGAGTGAAGAACCAAGGAAATGTCATCCACTGCTGACTTGTTGTGACAGTAGAGTAGATCCAGATCACTCCTCAGGTAGGAATTGATATGCTGTATGACCAGCCCCTCAAATCACTTCCTCACAGTAAGTGCTACTGGACAATAGTCATTGAGACAGGACGCCATGATCTTCTTGTGCGCTGGTATTATTGATATCCACTTGAAGCAGGTGGTACCTGAGACTGATGAAGCAAGAGATTGACGATGTCCGTAAATACTCTAGACAGTTGATCAGGATAGGTCTTTAGTTCTGGCCAGGTACACAGTCTGGATCAGATGCTTTCTGTGGATTGACCATCCTGAAGGACGGGGCTAATGAAAAAGGCTGAAAAGTTTCAGACGTAGAGAAAACCACATAATTGAGCAAAGGTGTGTCGGAAGAATGACTACAAGATTAAAGGCCAAGAAGTTAGATTATGAATGGCATAAAGCTAGCTAGCAAATAAAAACAGACAGTGAAGGTTTTGATGCCGTAGACATATCCACTTCGATTGAACTAGGTTGGGGAAGGAGAATGTAGAGAATTAAATTGTTATTTTCTATTAGTCTTCACGGTAGAAGATACAGGTAGTTTCCCAGAAAAGGCTGTAAATCTGGAATCAGAATAAAAGGTAAAACTCAGAAAATTTTCAATAAGTGGGGAAGTGGAACTGAGCTGTGAGCTGAAATCTATCCAGGTCCTGACTGACTTAATCCGAAACTCATAAAGGAGGTGACCAATTAGTTTTGGTGTTGGTTCTAATAGTTCCAAGTCTCCTGGATTCAGAAATGGTTCTCTTAGATGGAAAATAGCAAATATACTGTATCTCCATCATCCAAAAGGGCAATGGCAACAAGAAGCAGGAAACTACAGGCCAATCAGTGTAATATCTGCTTAAGGAAAATGTTAGAAGCTATCATTAAATATGTTACAGCAGGGTAAATAGAAAAACATCAAAGTAATCAGACAAAGTCAGTGACAGGGAAATCATTATTAATTAATTCATTAGACCTCTTTCAAGAACTAATATGTGCAGTGGATACAGGGGAAGTGGTGAATGCAACAAGTATTTTTCTCAAATTATTTCATAAAGTACTGCATCAAAGATTATTGCAGAAAGTAAAAGCTCACAGTGTAGGGCATGCCACATTGACATGTATAGAAGATTGACCGGTTAAAAGGAACCAGAGACCAGGCATAAAAGTGCTTTTTCTCTGGTTGGCAGGAGAAAAATGTGTAGCCAGTCACAAAGATCAGTGCTGGGACAACTCTTTACAGTTGACTATGAAGTTGAAGTAACAAGCAGGGTGGACAAGGGAGAGGCAGTGGATGTTATTTACTTGGATTTTCAGAAGGCATTTGATAAGGCGCCACACATGAGGCTGCTTAACAAGATAAAATCCTATGGCGTTACAGGAAAGATACTGGCATGGATAGAGGAATGGCTGACAAGGCAGGAGGCAGTGAGTAGGAATAAAGGGGACCATTTCTGGTTGGCTGCCAGTGACTAGTGATGTTCCTCAGGGGCCAATTTTGGGACTACTACTGTTCACATTGTTTGTCAGTGATTTAGATATTGGAATTGATGGTTTTGTGGCAAAGTTTGTGGATGATATGAAGATAGGTGGAGGGGTAGGTAGTGCTGAGGAAGCAATGCGATTACAACAGGATATAGACAAATTGGTAGAATGGGCAAAAAGGTAGCAGATGGAATAGAGTGTTGGGAAATGTATGATAATGCATTTTAGTAAAAGGAACAATAGTGTAGACTATTATCTAAATGGGGAGAAGGGTCAAACATCAGAGGTGCAGAGGGATTTAGGACTCCCAGAAGGTTAGTTTACAGGTTGAGTCTGTGGTAAAGAAGGCAAGTGCAATGTTGGCATTTATTTCCAAGGGGAATAGAATATAAAAGCAAGGAGATAATGCTGAGCCTTTATAAGATGCTAGACAGGCCGCACTTGGAACATTGTCAACAGTTTTGGACCCCATATCTGAGAAAGTATGTGTTGTCATTGGAGAGAGTCCAGAGGAGGTTCACGAGGATGATTTCGGGAATGAAGGGGTTATCATATGAGGAGCATTTGGTAGCTTTGGGCCTGTTACTCACTGGAATTTAGAAGAATGTGGGGAGATTTTATTGAAACCTACTAAATGTTGAAAGGACTAGATAAGGTTGATGTGGAGAGGATGTTTCCTGTGGTGGGGGTGTCCAGAACTAGAGGGCACAGCCTCAAAATTGAGGAGTGAGCTTTTAGAACAAAAGTAAGGAGGAATTCTTTCAGCCAGAGAGCAGTGAATTTCTGGAATGCTCTGCCACAGACTGCAGTGGAGGCCAAGTCTGGGGGTATATTCAAGGCAGAAGTTAATAGTTTCCTGATCAGTCAGGGCATCAAAGGATATGGTGAGAAGGGAGGTGTGTGGAGTTGAGTGGGATCTGGGAGCAGCCATGATGGAATGGCAAATAAGACTCGATGGGCTAAATGGCCTAATTCTGCTCCTATGTCTTATAGTCTTATGGAGTTAGGTCCCTTGCATGTGGGCATTTAAGGCATATTCAATAAATGACCAAACATACCTCCAAGAGGACCACAACCTTGTCGTGGTTTGAAGGCTCGTGTGCCACATCGACCTGGAGAGCTATGTTGGCTGGAGTCAGGGCTTTATGCTTTGGCTCTTGGTAGGGTCACCCATGCCAGACAGGTATAAAAGCAGAGGTCAAACTAAGAGTGGTCCTCCAGTCCTCCAGGTTTGGGGGTTCAACTCAGGGCTAACAGCCCTGACTGGTAAAATAAAATCCTTCTACATCTGAGTACAACGGTATTCCTGGGTCTCCGCTTGCATGACTGACAGTAGTGAAAACCAAGAGGAAGCTACTGACAGGATGAGAAAAGCACTGAGCACCACAAGAGATGGAGGACATTCATCGCCAGCAGCATAATGGGCAGTAAAAAAAACACAGATAGGGATGTAAGTGTGAAGAGGACACAAGAAGGGCGCAAAGAGAGATAGAAATTGAAATTAACTTAGTGAGAAAATATCAGCAATAATGAATAATAATTTATAATGTGAATGAATAAAATAAGTATGTATCTAATATTAAGTTATTCCACAGATCTCAGATATAGTGTGATCATGCTAGTATGACCATAAGACCATAAGACATAGGAGCAGAATTAGGCCATTTGGCCCATCGAGTCTGTTCTGCCAAGCCATCATGGCTGATCTATTATCCCTCTCAACCCCATTCTTCCGCCTTCACCCCGTAACCTTTGATGCCCTGATTAATCAAGAACCTATCAACGATCGCCTTAAATATACCCAAAGGCTTGGCCTGCACAGTCATCTGTGGCAATGAATTCTACCCTCTGGTTAAAGAAAATTTTCCTCATCTCTGTTCTCAATTCAGAGGCTGTAGGAAACATCCTCTCCACATTCATTCTGTCTTGGCCTTTCGATATTCAATAGGTTGCAATGAGATTACATTCCCCGCCCCCCCCCCCCCCACTTTCTTCTGAACTCCAGCAAGTACAGGCCAAGAGACATCAAATGCTCCTTATATGTGACAATTCCACTGAGCCTCCTCTGGACTCTCTCCAATGCCAGCACATTTTTTCTTAGAAACTGCTCACAATACTCCAAGTGTGATCTGACCAATGCCGTATAAAGCCTCAGCATTATATTCTTGCCTTGCTTTTATATTCTAGTCCTCTTCAAATGAATGCTATCATTGTATTTGCCTTCCTTACCACCAACTCAACCTGCAAGTTAACCTTTAGGGGATCCTATACAAGGACTCCCAAGTCCCTTTGCACCTCTATTTTTTGGATTTTCTCCCCATTTACAAAATAGTCCGTGCCTTTATTCCTTCTGCCAAAGTGTATAAGCATCCACTTTCCTACATTATATTCCACCTGCCCTTTCTTTGCCCATTCCTCAATCTGTCTAATCCTTCTGCTGACACTCTGCTTCAACACTACCTGCCCCTCCATCTATCTTCATGTTGTCTGAAAAACTGGACACATAGACATCAATTCTTTCATCCAAATCATTGATGTATAATGTGAAAAGAAGCCGTCCCAATGCTGGTCTCTGCAGCACACCACTAGTCACTGGCAGCCAACCAGAAATGGCCCCCTTTATTCCCACTCTTTGCCTCCTGCCAGTCAATCCGTGCTAGCACCTTTCCTGTAATACAATAGGACCTTACCTTGTTAAACAGCTTCATGTGCACCACCTTGTCAAATGCCTTCTGAAAATCCGATTAAACGACATCCACTAACTGGCCTTTGTCCGTCCTGTCTGTTGTTTCCTCAAAAAATTCCAACAAATTTGCCAGATAAGATTTCCCCTTTAGAAAACCATACTGACTTCATCCTATTTTATCTTATCATTTGCCTCCAAGTAACCTGAAACCTCATCCTTAATAAAGTGCTCCAACATCTTCCCAACCACTGAAGTCAGGTTAATTGACCCATAATTTCCTTTCTCTGCCTCCTTCCCTTCTTAAAGAATGGAGTGACATTTGCAACTTTTCAGAGATCGGGAACCATTCCAGAATGGTGCAAATTAGGAAAGCTAACAAAATATTATTGTTTATCGCACGGGAAAGTGAATACAGAAGTAGGGGGATAAGACTTTGATTTCATAAGATAATGGCACATGGCAGATGGAGCTTAATCCAATCAAGTGTGTGATGTTGCACTTTGAGAAGTTAAATGTAAGGGGAAAGCATACAATTAATAATAGGATAGCATTGATCTATAGGGGGATCTTGGGTCCAAGTTCATAACTACTCATGTAGCTAGGTTAGTAAAGAAGGCACATGAAATGCTTTCCTTCATTGGTCAGGGCATTGGGTATAAAAGTAAGGAAGTCATGTTTATTTTCTTGTTGAGAGACAGCACAGAATAGGCCCAGCAATCCCCCGATTTAACCCTCGCCTAATCACAGGACACTTTACAGTGACCAAATAACCTACTAACTGGCACGTCTTTGGACTGTTGGAGGAGGCCAGAAGAATCCCACGCTGTCAAAGGGAAAACATACAAACTTCTTACAGGCAGTGGCGGGAATTGATCCCAGGTCATCTGTACTATAAAGCATTTGTGCTCACCATTAAGCCTGATTTATACTTCTGCATCAACTTGACGCCATAAGTACTGCGTCGCCGCAAACCCTACGCAGAGCCGATGCTCACCTCTCTCAAAATGTAACTATGTGTCGCGGCAACGCAGACCACAACAAATGTGATTGGTCCGCTTGGTAGCATCGCAGTTCCTCCTACGCTGCAATAGCTTCCCATTGGCTGACTGAAGGGCAGGGAAGGAACTCTGGCTGCAATGCTTTACAGACCTCCGAAATTATGGAGGACACATTTCGCTTTTACGAAAAAAGACGCTCGCTTTAAACTTGTTTACCCCGAGAAAGACTACCACGACCATGAAGCCTTGCACGAGCAAGTGTGTGCACATGCGCAACGTGCAGGCATTGTAGAGCGATGCAGACACACCAATGCACAAGTATAAATGCTCACAACGCGTGTAGGACACTTGCGTAGGTTACCGTGTCCATTTGACGCAGAAGTATAAATCAGCCTTTACACTACCATGCCCACACCTGACGTTGCAGCTATCTAAATTGAATTGAATTGACTTTATTTCTATTCAGCTTCGGTTAACCCGCACTTGGAGCATTGTATGAAGTTTTGGTCGTCCCATTATCACAGGGGTTCCCAACCTTTTTTATGCCGTGGACCAATACCATTAAGCCAGGGTCCATGGACCACAGGTTGGGAATGCCTGCATTTCGGGAAAGATGTGGAGGCTTTGGAAAGGGCGTATAAGAGGTTAATGACGATGTTGCCTGGATTAGAGGGAACGAGCTTGAGAAGTTGTATAGACTTGGGTTATTTTCTCTGGAGCACTGGAGGCAAGGAGAGACCTGACAGAAGTTTATAAAGTTATGAAAGGCACAGATAGGACAGAAACTTTTCCTCTTGGTGGAAATGTCAAATGTTACTGGACGTGCATTTAACATGAGAAGGGCACTTTTTTTTTTACACAGAGAATATTTTCTTCTTGGGCCTTTAACTCCCAGTGGAGCCTCCTATCTTCATCATCCAAATTCGGTGGTGTAGTTGGAGTTCATCAATGTTTCTGTGATCCAATGTATTCACTGTACAGGGATTGGCCTGTACAGCTTCACCAGAGCCCTGTTGGCCTGCCTTACCCATTTCCACCTCTCACGACAGGGATGTAGGGTTGGACTTTGAGAGGCAAGAGAATGATAATGCCTGGAATTGGCTGCCAGGGGTGGTGGTGGAAACAGAATCAATAGTGGTGTTTCAGAGACTTTTAGATCAATACATGAACATGAAGGGCTTATGGACTGTGTGCAGGCAGAAGAGATTTAGTTGGTTTGGCATTGTGTCTAGCAGAGACATGATGGGCTGAAGGGTCTGCTTCAGAGCTATACTGTCCTATGTTCTAAGTGTCAGCAAACAAAGACTTGGAATACAAAGAAAAAATATTGTAAATACAGAAACTCTGAAATAAAAACAGAAGATGCTGGGAGTTGCCAAAGTTGAAAGTAAGTTTTATAATCAAAGTACGTATATGTCACCATATACAGCTCTGAGATTAATTTTCCTGTGGGCATACTCAATAACTCTGTAGAATAGTAACTATAACAGGATCAATGAAAGATCAGCTGGAGTGTAGAAGACAACAAACTGGGTAAATGCAAATATAAATAAACAGCAATGAATAAAAAGAGCATGAGAGAACGAGATAAAGAGTCCTTAAAGTGAGATCATTGTTTGTGGGAACATTTCAACGACGGGGCAAATGAGAGTAGTTATTCCCTTTTATTGAAGAACCTGATGGTTGAGGGGTAGAAACTGTTCCTGATCCAGATGTGAGTCCTGAGGCTCCTGTACCTTCTACCTGATGGCAGCGGTGAGATGAGAGCGTGACCTGGGAGATGGAGAACTCTGATGATGGATGCTGCTTTCCTACAACATGTAGATCGGCTCGATGGTTGGGAGGGCTTTACCTGTGATGTACTGGGCTGAATCCACTAACTTCTGTTGGCAGGTCAGACAGAATCTGTGGTGAGAGGAGTAGAGCTGAATTCAGGTTAAAATAGGATTAATGTAGATTGGAGTTTTATGGTTGGCATGTGCTGTATGCCTTTAGGAGTCACTGGAGAGATTGTTTGGGATCCTAGCCAATCAAGAATTTATCAACCTCTGCCTTAAATATACATAAAGACTTGGCCTCCACAGCTGCCTGTGGCAATGAATTCCACAGACTCACCACTCCCTAGCTGAAGAAATTCCTCTTCATCTCCATCTAACGGGACGCTCCTCTATTCTGCGGCTGTCTGCTCTGGTCCTAGACTCTCCCTCCACAGGAACCATCCTCTCCACATCCATTCTATCAAGGCCTTTCAATAGTTTAAATACACAGTTATATTTTTAAGAGGCACCTTAAAGTTGTTGTGGCCAGTGGGGTTGGAGGGGTGGGGGTTGGTAATGAGGATAAGCTCTCCCAATGGGTGCACCTCAAATAGCCTCTGACAACCCAGCCCAGCTCCTGCCCTTCACAAGTGGCTTGGTTACTAAGCCCGGTGGAACCATTTTTACTGGTCAGGGAAGGGGCAAAAGGCGGGTTACTAGTGCCTTAAAACCAGTCGCTTTGGACAGATGGGGCTTATCGGCCATAGTTGGCAACTCATCTAGGAGAAGGAAAACTTTGATATCGAACCCCTGCTGGCTTGCGGCTGTACCCGTTCATGGGAAAGGGTTAGGGAGTAACCCTGAGGGAAAATTCCACGGCTAGAGTGCCTAATGCGGTCCTACATTGAGTTCAAAGCTGACTGATAAACCGCTGCGATGCTGCTGGTGCAAACCTGTATCGGTCTCTGCCTTTCCTTTGGGTTCATCAGACACCTGGTGAGGTGCAGCTTGCCACATGGACAACAGCTTGCTCTCCATATTGTATTGCCTCGGCTTTGCGCATCGAGATAGCTGGGACCCTGATCGGCGGAGGCCTCAGATTTTTAAGAGGAAATAGAGTAATATCTGACATTTAAGGAAAGGGCAGAGCAGTACAATTAGATGGCACAGTTTTGCTGGACTGAATTAAATCTGCCATGCTCCGACTATCTGTGATTACTGAGACAGAAGCAGGGCCTGCAGAAATGCTGCAGAGCTCCCTGCAGTTAGGTATATACTTCGCTCTCCTACACCTGGGTTTCAATATTTTTTCTTTGCTATTTTGATAATAATCACTGAAATCTGTGTCCCAGACTAAATCCGCCCTGGGTTGGAACTGGTGCACAAGACACATAGCAGCATGATTTCCACTCACTCCTAGAATCAGTTCATATCAATTATGTTTGTAAATCAATTGCAATTCAGAATCCTTTCTGACTGGAATTATACCTCAGCCAGAGTTACTGGTATTTACAAACACTATTTTAGACTGAAGTTAGTTCTTCTTTAGAAGAAAACAGCGGGGATTTCATGATGATCTCTTTGTGGAATCCCCGACAGTAAATACATAAATTTTGCTGCCCCCATTAAATTGAACATAATGTGATTATCAGTATTGAGTGCTGCATGAAATGGGGATCAAAGGAAGAAGATTTGTAAATTATAAATAAATGACTTACTTTGTAAACAACATCCGAACTGACTGATGAAGTTTACCACAATCTTGAATACAAAATGGTTTAGGTTCAATTACTAGTCTATAATTTTTATCGAAGTTATATTACTGCAGTCTCTGTGAAACTATTTTGCCCCTTACTAGCTTGGTCCTTTCAGACCTGTGCATCAGTACTGCTTGATGTATGTAATGTATGATTACCGGCCTTTCATAGAAACATCAAGCACTTAAGTGGGTCTTTTAACCCTCCTCGTCCATGTTGAACATGATGCCTAGGTACACTAACCCCATTTGTCCACATTAGGCCCACATCCCTCAATGCAATTGTTATCCAAGAACCTATCCAAATCAATTCTAAGCACTGTAATTGTATCTGTATCTACCACCAATTCCGGTAGCCTGTCCCAGACATCCACCACTGTCTGTGTGAAAAACTTACCCCTCGGATCACCTTTAAATTGCTCCCCTTTCAGCTTAAACCTACATCCTGTGGTTTCATCTTCCTCTGCTTGGGAAAAAAAAAGATTCTATCCATGTTATCACAAACAAGAGAAAAGCTGCAGGTGCTGGAAATCCAAGTAACACACACGAACTTGCTGGAGGAACTCAGCAGGCCAGGCAGCATCTATGGAAAAGGTAAGCAGTCGACATTTCGGGCCGAGAGCCTTCATCAGGACTCGATGAAGGGTCTCGGCCCGAAACAACAACTGTTTACTCTTTTCCATAGATGCTGCCTTGCCTGCTGAGTTCCTCCAGCGTTTTGTGTGTGTTGCTATTTATGTTATCTACAGTATGTCCCTCCTAATTTTGTAATTTTCTATAAGGTCACCCCACTATACTTCAGTGGGAATAAACCTGGCTATCCAATTTCTCCTTTACAGCTACAGCATTGCAGGCAATATACAGGACCCACTCTATTGTAACCACACCCTTCCTACAACTGTACACCAGAAGACATAGGAGCAGAATTAGGCCATTCAACCCATCGAGCATGCTCCGCCATTCAATCCTGGCTGATCCTCCTACACAATACGCCAAGTGCAATCTAACCAATATGCTTTGCAACTGCAACATGACTTCCCAACTCTTGCTTTAATTTATTTCTCTATTACTAATCTCAACTTTCAGAGAATTATGATTTGAAGCCCAAGCGCTTTTCTAAACACTTCACTGAATGCGGACTCCTGTACTTGGCCTTTCCTCTCAAGTTACATCCCCAAACATGTCTCCAGATTACATTTCCTTGCCGTCTGTTCACCCTTTCACCGAAGGGCTTCCGTCTTCCTGAAATCTATTGCAGTCAACTTAAGGAGCAAAATTCCTACTCTGCATTACCAGGGAGCACTGAGTTTGCAGTCCTTGACACAAGTCTGAATAAACACTCATTGTGGTCTGCTCCACCTCTGATCTTTTGTAGTCAGCAAATGACCAGTTCCACTGCTCCTACGGACAATAAAAGTCAGGATTTTGATGAGCAGTGTGACTTGCTGCAGTGTGGGAGAGATGTACTGTTCTAGTTTCTTTGTAATGAGTTAATCTAGTACAGTGAGGCATGGAAAGCATACCCCAAGATTCATGGAGTGCACGCCCTTTCTGAGAACTCCTGGACCCTTCTGAAGAGCTGGACAATCACCATAAAGGTGTTTCATCAGGTAGACAAGCTCAAGGTCTGAGTGATGGTGCTACAACCCATCCATGTGGCTGAGAGCTCCAGGGGCTGGTCACTCCACACAGCACAGGCCAAGAATGGGTGACCACCAGAAAAAGCCAACGGGTAGCTCAGACCCCTGAGAGCATCTTGCTCTCTAACATTCTGAAAATTGAAGGAGAAGAGGGTTCATGACCCTTGTACTGTGGATGGCCACAGAGAGGGAACAGAAAGGTGATGACAGCAATTATTATCGGGAATTCTATAATTTGGGAAGCAGATTAATGTCCGTGATAAAGGAGTTCTGTATCCACCCATACCCCAAGTGAGACAATAGCTGAGAATATTGCCAAGGGTTTACAGTGAGGCAAAGGGGACATTTATGAAATGTTCAAAATACATTGATCATCACACCAAAGCTCATAACTATGCTCCTTGCCTGATTATCCCCATCCCAGGACTCCCGCCTAGATCACCTCTTCCTGACCCTCAACCAAACCTATCGCAGCATGCCTGTCCACCTTTGGATTTCCACACTCCGTGGGTTCCACTGGAGATCTCTTTCCATGGCCTCCTTCAGTCACAGGCCTCTTATCATTCAGTGGCTGAGCCGTGCTGGCAAATCTCAGCAGCCCCTGACTCCATGAGAGAGGAAACCGTCCCCCTGTGCGAGGGTCAGGAGAGTCAGCTGTCGAGGATTCAGTGAGCTGTCGGTCAGGAAATGGAGTACTCCCCAACCTCCTTTGAAACTGGCCTTTTGTTTTGCTTTCTATCCCCAGAGAAGAGGAGAAACAACAGTTAACAGAAAGGGATAATAAGGGGACAGCATCGAGAGTTACTGCAAAAGGACTCATCTACACTGGGTTGTAATATGAGGAACACACCACACAAAGAGACAAGATTGCCTGAAGTCAAAAATCCCTTTCCAGCAGGTATGGTTGCTAATGGATACAGCAAGTATTCTCTAATGCTGCACATTATACCTCTTGTACAAAAGACTGTTGGCTCAGGCAGCAATCAAAGAGTTTTCCTACACAATATGTGACTAACCTCAGGATACAACCATCCTAAAATTGTGATTGTAGTTCTCAATTAACAACCCTTGCAGAACCTCGATGCAGACAATTTTTCTAAAGGCAGCTACAAACCATCTCAATTTTTTGTCATATTTGCAAAGTACGGTGTGGGCAGCATGGTAGCGTAGCTGCTTTACGTCACCAGTGACTGAGGTTCAGTTCCTGCCACTGTCTGTCAGAAGCTTGTACCTTCTCCTTGCGACTGCGTGGGTTTCCTCCGGGTGCTCTGGTTTCCTCCCACATTCCAAAGGCGTGCGGATTAGTAAGGGTTAGTAAGTTGTGCGCATGCTATGTTGGCATCAGAAGCATGGCAACATTTGTTGGTTCCCCCCAGCTCATACTTGGACTGTATTGGTCCTTGACTCAAATAATGCACTTCATTCTATGTTTCGATGTACATGTGGTAATTAGCATTATCTTTAAATAGCCACCCCAAGTAACTTCATGTATTTGTTGGGGATGTGTCCATCTCTGCTAGTGGGGACATGTTGTAGATGACTAGCCATTAAAAGTTACACAATAGGACAGGATGGGTTTCCTGGCTGAAGAGTTGCTCCTATCATTAGTTTCTAGTCCGCTTACAAACAGATCATCTTGGAGATGATAATCTCAAGAGGTGGAAAGGTCAGCGAGAAACTTGGCCAGAAATGCTGTCACCTCATTAGTGAATACATTTACTGCAGATACCAGGACTAGGGTACTAGACACTTCAAGCCTGCCCCATCATTTAACAAGACCGTGGCTGATCTACACCAACCTTAACTCCTTCTGTGTCAGATCCCCATACCCCTCCATTCCTCGACCTATCCAATATTTATCCACCTCCACTTTAACTGCTTCTGCTGATCTATCTTCTTCCAGCAACCGGGGCAGTGGATTTCAGAGATTCACCGTCCTCTGCAGGAAGACATTTCTACATAACTCAGATTCAAATGAATAGCCCCCTCATCCACAAACTCAGACTGTCCACTTCCCACCAGAGATACTGCCTGATTTGCTGAGTTCCTCCAGCTTCTCTTTTGCTGCTCCACATTCTAGCATCTGCAGCCTCTTGGGTTAGCTTTGTGATGGTGACGAGCATTCTCGCAGGGACCTGAACTCAGGTGAGTTGGTCTGACCCAGGAGCAGTGGACAACCCAAATGCTCAACAAAGACACAGGTCTGTTCCTCCTCAAATCCAGTTCGGTAATATTAGCAAGCTCTCTTAAAGCCTTCTATGACGTTGGTTGTTGAACAAAAATTCTGGCAATGTTATTGAGCCCAATCCTTGAGGACTTGTGCCTGTCACACTGTGAATGTTGTGCACTGTAGGCTCTGCATTTGTTCTTCGTGCAGGAAGTAACACTTAGAAAGAGAAAAGCAAAGGAAGAAACTGTTATCTCAGGTGGAGAAATGCCATACATTTCCTGAACAAATTGCATACATCAGCAAATATACAGAGTTGTAAATAGTAAATCAGAGGGAAATGTAGATGGGGTGTACTACTTTTTGGCAGGTCTAATAATCCTATTCCCAACCAACATAAAGCCACTTCAAGGCAATGTTTCTCATTAGCCATGCTTTATCTTGCCAGGGCAGGATGTTCATTCCCGTCTCCACTAATGACACTACAGGGCTGGCCAGTCGTAACTGGCATCCGCTGATGAGAAGTTTGCATTCCAGGTTTCACTAGCAATAATGCAGACAGCTGGTAGCGGCAGATGGTGGAGCTCTGCTCTTCAGGATATGCCATTTGTTCTCCTTTGACAGCCCAGCAACGCAATCTGATCAGATTTTTGTATCTCAGGTCTGGAGTCTTTCACTGCCGTCAGGTCGTGTGATTTCACCAGACAGAGGTGTTCCTCAGAGTTGAGACCTCATTGCAAGCTTATCAGAGTAGAAACTCAAAGACACCTTTCATAGTTTTGTGCTGCTAAATAGACATCCAAGTCACTAAAACAGCAAGAAGGAAAGACATCCTCGGCTAGGAGCTGAAAATGTGCCACTGGCCATATTGGCACTTTAGTCGCTCACTTAGCACTCAGGAAGTGTTCTTTGGAACAAACATACTTATGAATAAGTTTTAAGAGAAGCCATTATATACTGTGCTCTCCAATGAAGCACTGTGCTCTCACTGGACAAGCTCCAATGAGGTACTGCACTCTCACTGGACAAGCTCCAATATGGTACTGCGCTCTCATTGGGCAAGCTCCAGTGAGGTAATGCACTGTCATTGGGCAAGATCAAATGAGGTAATGCACTCTCACTGGGCAAGCTCCGAAGAGGTACTGCACTCTCATTGGCCAAGTTCCAATGAGCTACTGCAGTCTCATTGGGCAAGCGCTAATGAAGTATTGCACTCTCATTGGCTGAGTGAACACAAACAGCATGGGTACATTTGTCAGGCTTCTGGCTTATTTGGCAAGCCGGCAAGTAGAATGATTTATGACTTTTTTCCTTTTGTTTTCTTGTATTTTATTATAAAAATATATTCCACAAGAACAAATTGGGAATGTTGGATCAGTATTAAGTAGTGTACCATTGCATAGGCAAAAAAATAGTGAGGACTGAAAATTGATACAGATTGTATATTCCAGTGTGAAAGTACATTACATTACAACAGTGAATATGCATCTCAACAATGTCCTTATTTGACTGACAACTTCTTTCGTATAGTCCGGCCTTAAGAAAGGAACAATATCCATGTCTTCACCCAGATTTTCATTTTAAATTTTGAATGATCACCTGTTTTGAACACTAATGCCAGTCTTTTTAATCAATAATTACTGCTTGTTATGCCACTGGCATTTATGGCGGCAATGAAGATCCTCCATCCCTGTCTGTCCATACCATCTCACGCAGTTATAGAGAGATTATTCATTGCTGTTTCCATAACAACTTTTTTTGACCAGTCAGAGTTGTTAGCCCTGAGCCAAACCCCCAATCCTGGTCTTAGTCTGACCTCTACCCTTTGACCTGTTTGGCACAGGTGACCCTACCAAAAGCCAAATCACAAGGCCCTGACTCCAGCCAACATAGTTGTCTGGGCCACTGAGGCACACAAGCCTCCAAACCCCATGACATCCTCTTAGAGGATGTCTGCCTTTGGTTTTCTTGAAGGCTGAAGAATCTGCACCTCCTGAATATTGGCCTAGGCCTTGAATGTTGGACTTCCACAGCAATATTTTTTTGTTTTCTTTTAAACAGCATACAACATCCTCCTTGGGTTATGAATGCCCGACTTTGTACGAGTTTGAGAGAATAGTGGGGTGGACAGAGATGGATTTGCTGGCTGCTGAAGGGCTGCAGGTATCTTCTGCTCCCTGTTCTTGAGCCACAACAGTCGAGGGGCGGGGGGAGAGACAACCAGAGCTGGAAGCACTGATCAGACTCACTCGCTCCCTCACTGTGTCACTGAGACAGCTACTCTTCCTGCGCCTGCTCGCTCTTCCATCACTCCTCTGATTGTGGTCCTCTCCCATGCACTGCTCTTATTCATTTGTAACTTAGAAAGAGTTCAGGGAGGGAACAGTCCTCAGGTGTAAAACCTTGTCATAAACCGGAGACTGCCTGCACCACTGATTAATTAATTAATTAAGTAAGTAAGTAATTATTTGTCTACCTATTTATTTACTTTGCATTTATTTATTTATTACGTATGTAATAAATTGGACTGTGGGAGGAGACCGGAGCACCCGGAGGAAACCTATGCGGTCACGGGAAGAACATAAAAGCGCCTTACAGGCACCGGTGGGAATTGAACTTGGGTTGCCTGTACTGTAAAGCGTTATGCTAATCACTATACTACCATCACCGTTGGTACCTGTCGCAGATTAACTCTGCAAGACACATGACTGTCCTGCACACCTTTCCATCAACGCTGAGTTCAGTGCTAAAGTCTGGAGGGTAACTCGAACTGCTGACCTTATTATTCTGCTGGTTAATCCCAAAATATTATAACAAAGATTAGCCTAGTGCACCCAATGCGAAACTGTTAACTATTTAAGAACAGTCACTTCTCCCAGTCTGTTGTAATATTGTTCAAACAAGCTTCACAGTGAGATATGGCGTCAGGGCATCATATGACTTGGGAAGGGCAATTATCAACATCTAACAGGTTGAAACTTTATGTTTTTCATGGGACTATGAGGGCTCTTAGTTACTATATCCCTAAAAATGTCCCCTCTCTGCTCTATTCAGTTGCAAAGAAAATGACGTGGTTGGAGGAAGTGGATAGGACAAAGGAAGTGTCTGTAATAGTGTGAGACTAGGATAATGAGGCAGATACATAGCAGTCTCCCACCTCTGACCTTCCAACCTTGCTAATCTGCTCTTGTAGCTTGTGGTCTTGGGGATAGAATACTAATTCAAATGTATTGCTCAATTTACATTTTTGGAGCAAAAAGGAACAGAAATATTACCAACAACATCAGTGAAACCCACACACTGACTTTGTGCCAGCTTCAACATTCTTTTTCTCTTTGGAGACAGTCAAGTAATTTTATGTGAGCTGTCAGCACAAAAGCAGTGTTAACAGAAAAGAATCCTGTCTGTTTCAGAATGTAGCAAAAATTCAGAAAACATGCAAACCTATTGGGAAGCACAACTGAGCAGCCAGTCAGAGCCCAAAAAGCCGACTAAAAACATGTCCATATTAGCAGCCTGACGAACTTCAGAATTACCGTACCTTACAATTAGCAGTAATCTGGTCAGTTGCCTAAGGTGCAAAAAGGATTGAGCTAAATTGAATGGTTTAGTCCTGCTTTGGCACAAGACCAACGGGAAATTGAGATTACCCATTACAATAGAAAGATGTATTCCATTTTTATATGACATCTGCAAAAATGGAATTACCTTAGACTGGCAGAACACAGAAGGGTTTTGATTCACCAGTCATATATTATTGTGTGATATTACAAAAGGTTGAAGCCAAAGGCAGTATCAATCAGTCCCCTGTCTTTGGTTATTACATGAAAGACTGGGAGAATTTACCAGTTGGGCAAGGGCAGAAGATCTCACCATCCAACAGTCCTTCTGGCAAAACAGCACCTGCTGGCATTGCAGTCTCTGCCACCTAGAAAAATAGGGCAGCTACTTGAGCACTGTACCACCTCCAGGAGTCCACTCAAGTCACACACCCAACCTGGCTTGGGCACCGATCGTGGTTCCTTCATCCCACCTGGCACTAGTTACTAAAACTCCCTCCCTGGTAGTGCTGTTCCAAAAACCTTTAGCACCCCAATGTTCATGAGAACAGGACACCAACACCACCAGATAAATATTCTGAAGAAGGGTCTCAGCTCGAACCGTTGACTGTTCGTTCATTTCCATGAGTGCTGCCTGACCTGCTGAGTTCCTTTGGTATTTTGGGTGTGTTACACTGGATCTCCAACATCTGCAGAATTTCTTATGTTTATATAAATGTCAGTCATGGGCATTGGGATGTGGACAATTTAAAATGTTTCACCTGCTTACAATGTCTATATAATAATAACAAAGCAAAGTATTGCTTCCACAAGTCCTAGATCAGAGATGAAACCCAGTGCAATTTGGAAGCACAAGATCTTAAGACAGTTTTAGGTCTACTTGATACTGGCTGCTTTGAAAGTTAGAAAATAATGAAGTAATAATGATGAAATACAGCTGTACATTGATTTACAAAGAAGAGAAATTTCTTGCAACAGTGCTTCACTGTTGAAGCTTTGCCAGAAGTTCATCAGGCTGCTTACTCGTGCAAATAAACCAAGGTTCTGCTGCATTTGATATTCATGCCTTCTAGGTCCTCTGAGTAGTCTGGAATTTCCAGTCTACAAGAGCAAGAGCATGAAAGGAATTATGAATAATGTACTTTCCCGTCCCTGAAAGCAAATCTCAGTCTATCTCTTTACTGTTTTATTCTGCTCTTCTTTCAAGGCTTTAGTTGTGTCCTTGTCAGAGTTATTAGAGGCTGTATGCAAGTTGTCTAAGTCATCTGGTGTTTTTGTAATTTAACAACAAAGCATCTTTTAACAAAAAGGCAAATTAATTACAAGCATTCTGCAAACATATTACAAAACAAAGGGCTCCAGATTGGCAATCACAGAGCAAACCTGTTCAGAAGGTGGCAGGATTGGTAGAATGCCCTGGGCATCTTTCAATTATCTGCTCCCGACTGGTCCATCACCACACAGATGGTAGGAGGAACCTTCTGACCTTCACATCAGCGGCTGGCTTGGTCTGACACTCCAGGGTGTGGGATAGGTGGTGGGCCGATTACTGGGAGAAAGGTGATCATTGTCCATCTGACAGCTTGCCAGCAAGGGAAAGGTATTTTGGGTAACTGAATGTGGCCACTGGCTTGGGCTTGATGCTGACCTTAGCTGCTTGTCTGTCTGTGGTTGCACATTTTGTGAACCCTGAGTTTCCACCAGGTGCTTCAATTTTCTCCCACATGCAGATAGACAGGTTAATTAACCACCAGAAATTGTCAGTAATGTTTAGGTGAGTGGTACAATATTGGGAAGGTTGATGAAAATGCAGGGGGAATAAAATGGGAATAGTGTAGAATTGGTGTAAATGTGTGCTTGATGGCAAACTCAGTGGGCCAAGGACATATTCCTGTGTGGTATGAGCTAAGGTTAGCATTACTTTACTGTATTACAGTATAAACCATTCATATTGCATGAAAATTACTTGTGTATTAAATATTACTGATGTTAAAATATTCCAGAAGTATCACAGTGCTACATCTGGAAATACAATATCAGAGTAGAGAAATGAACATAAAAGGCATGTTTTCCTTTCTGGGAAATATGTCATTAGATGAAAGGAATGTAGTGAAACTTCTTACAAATATGAATGACATCTACAATTTCCCCAAACAGTTTCAATCTTTGCAAAGTGTTGCTGTTATTTTTATAAGCTGTAATGAGAGCGTGAGAAAGAATCTCGATGGAAAGTCTTTCTCTCTTTTTTAATTGGTAACCATGGGATACACAAATAGAACCAATCTAAGGCTTCCTGTCAGGCCCACCAGGTCACTTCGCGTTTTTCTCTTTAGCAAGCTCTTCATGCAAGAGCCTACATTTATCCAGAGAAAATTTAGTGGCCATGCAGAATTATTTCAATAAAAGGGACTTACAGTAGCAAGTTCTGTGCAATATATTTATGAAGAGAGGAGTTTAATATTGTGCAATCTTCAGTCACATTGACAGAGAAGATGCAATGGGAATTCAGGAACATTAAGTTCATTTCATTTAAGCTCATTTAATATCAGAGAATGGATACAGTATACAACCGTAAATACGTACTCTTCACAGACATCCACAAAACAAGAGACCCCATAGGACAAATGATCGAATATCGGCGCCTCAGAACCTCAATCCCCCTGACTCTTTGCAGAAGTAGCGACAGAAGCATTAACACCCCCACTCGCGCCAGCAGAATCACCAACGCCCCCCCCCACCGTGCAAGCAACAGCTTGATCCAGAGTCCATCACAACTCCAGCCCCATAACCCAGCACTTCAGTATCTCAGACTGACTCTTTCTCCAGCGAAGGAGCAAGTGGTCGCTCCTACAACGATGAGAGCGGAGACCTGCAGCTCGCTGTTCCGGCGTTACAATCTTCCGTGCGGCTTCTCCGAGCACCCCACCCCGCTGTCTCGAGGACTGGGCTCTCATGCTCCACCAAAAGAGAGTGAGGGAGAGAGGGGGGATCTTTTGAGTACAAGGAACCTCTCCCGAAACACCAACCGTTTGCTGTGTTGGTGTTGCAGTCTCCCACGAGCTTCAGTCAGCAAAATCAGCGAGTAACCGGGCCGCTCCCCAGGGGTGTGCGTCTTCCAGGCCATTCCTGGAGACAGCAAAGCGCTAGGCGCACTGCCGGTCCGAAAACTCACCGCTCGTGAAGAGTCATAATTGGAAATGGGTCACGGACTCAACAGAAACCCAGAAAGGGAAGACATAAGGGAAGAAGGCTAAGCTGTCTCGTGGATGGACTGGAAGAAGTCACCTGGGTCTGCAAAAACCTTTGATGCCATCTTTCCACGTTCCACAGACAAAATGCTGGAGGAACTCAGCAGGCCAGCCAGCATCTATGGAAAAAAGTAAACAGACAACGTTTCAGGCCGAGACCTTTCGTCAGGTTTCCACACTCCTCCTTCGTTAGCAGAAGAGTATAGGGAAAATGAAGGAACAAGCAACCCAGCAGGATGTGGCCTTCATGTCTGCGAAAAATTTCCTTGAGAGGATCTGTTGGGCAAAATCTGGTGTGTAGCAAGCAATACACAACGGATGAGCTTCTCGAAATAGCGGGGAAGTGATGTCGAGATACTCACTGAGTTGTTCTCTGTACTAGTTAGCTTGGCTATGTGTAAGGTGACACACCTTTATCATTTAGTGCACACCTTTTGTAATTTGTGTTTAGGCAGCAGGCTAATAGCCCACAGGAGCTCCAGACATGGCTCCATTTCCAGACAGTTCATTCAATTCATCCTCAAACCTGGAACCTGTTACAAAGTCTCTCTTTGAAAGACAATTTTTCATCTGTTTCAAAATGAATACAATGAAGTCTAACTGATCAATTCAACTTATAGGAAATGATGCATTGTGTTTTGAACTGCAGACAAAATATTATGTTATCACTTAGTCCCAGAGATATGAAGGGGAACTTATTAAGGGAGGTCTGATTGGGAAATGGAGCAAAAAAGTTATAAAGCCTTACATTTTCTGATGTTTTCTTGTTCCTCCAATCGAATTAACTTTTACTTCTTATTGGTTTACATCTGATGCATGAAGCCAATTAAGACATTTTGTTCACCTCAAGTCCTCTATAATTAACTATTGAGCTGTTGGGAAGACCAGTGAACCCTCCCGGAACTGGGTGTTTGGATGCATTGCACTCAAGACAGAATCTTCTGTGTGGATTCACAGTAAGAGATGATTACTCAGAGCAGCAGAGACCCTCAGCAATTATTAATAGAAAACATTCTCCTGGTGTATATCTTTACATATTGAGTCAATGCAACAATATTATTTGTAAAAATAAAACTGCAAACTTTAACCTGAGGCTTGAGGTTTACCTCAACGTTATTTTGAAGAGGCCAAATTTTACCTGAGGCGGTGCCAGGAAGTTCAAGTTCTCTCACACATCATTACTTTGCCACTAATGAATTCTGGTTGACCCAATCCACTGATGCGTTTTAGCTGAAGCATAGGGCTCATGAGATTCTGAGCCAAACATCACACACTCTCACCGTTGGTCAGTCCGGTGAGTTATACAGAGCACAGAACAGTACCGCACCCGAACAGGCCCTTCAGCCCATGCTGTCTGTGCTAACCATGATGCCAAATTAAACTAAACCAATCTGCCTTTATCCCTTCAATCCTTACATGTTCGTTTACTTGTCAAAGTGCTTCATCATTATGGATGTTTCCTGGCAGTGCGTTCCGTGCACCCTCCACTCTCTGTGATAAAATATTGACCCCACACATCTCCTCTGAATGTTCCCCGTCTCACCTTAAAACTATGTCTTCCAGTACTTGATACTTCCACCCAGGGAAACAGATCTGCCCTATTTATGCCTTTCAGAATTTTGTAAGTTCCTAACAGATCATCCCTCAACCTCCAGCAATCCAGAGAAAATGATCCAAATTTGTCTAACCTCTACTTACACTCCAATCCAGGCAAAATCCCAGTGAGCCTCCTCTGTACCCACTCCTGTAATGATGCGACCGGAACTGTTCTGTGTGTGTTTTTTTGTGGATTCTGTTGTGATTCTTTGCTTTGTGGATGCCTCCAAGAAGATGAATCTCAAGGTTGTACATGGTTATACACATTTTGATAATAAATTTTAACTTTGAACTCTATGAGTTACACAATGTTTTGAGAACTGACATCTGATGCTAAAATGGATCAGTGCCTGTGTAAGTGTACAGAACACAACTGCAAGTTGAATTGTTTCAGCCCTGGAATAAACAAGGATGCTTCATCTGACAGGATTGGTCTTGTCCTGGTGAAGGGTCTCAACTTGAAGCATCAACTATCCACTTCCCACCACAGATGCTGCTTGACCGGCTCTTGAGTGAATGAAGTCACCAGAGAAAAGTTCTGGTAGGTACAAAGCAGCTTCTTTCTTTGACAAAACAAGGTACAGCAGGCATCATATGGAGACGCTTTTGGTGGAAAGGTCTGCTGGCCCAACGTGAGGCTCGGTACTTTATGTGCCAAACATCAAATGACAATTCCATATTTACAACGTAAGGACAATGCTTTCTTTGAAACTACACAGAAACTTCACACCTCCATATTCACACGCACACCACAGACATCCAAATGAATTTTAATCAGCTTTGTCAAGTCTAGGATTCACTGCCTTTAGGAACCCTTTGTGCAGAGCTGCACTCCAAATTAAATCCGCAATACATATTCAGATGTGAAGACTGGGAGCCAAAGTCAATTGCTGAATGTATATGTCCTGAACCCAAAAATCACTCTAACATGACCCATTGAGTTCCTCCAGCAGTTTGCTCCAAATCCCAGCGCCTGCAGTCTGGTGTCTCCATTTTGCTGCTCCACTGTGAATTCTCTTCAAGGCTTGCTGACCATGAATCCCTCTCACTCTTCTTCCCCTGTTATTTCTACTATTCTTCAATAACGTTCTTTCCAAGTTTCAGCCGTGTCTCCTTCCTTAGTACGTGTCAGTTGCCACCTTGCCTGTGTAGTTTCTGGCTCCTCTTTCAGGCCTCACAGTTTGTTCCTAGCCAGGGTCTCAGGTATGTATACTTCCTTCACCACTTCTCCCTGCAATTTTCCCTCCACATCCTACATTCTCCCTTCATTCTCCCAATAATGTGTCTCGACCCTGAAATGTCAACCATCCATCTGCCTCTGCAGATGCTGCCTGACTTGCTGAGTTCATTCAGTGATTTGTTTTTTGCTGTAGGTTCCAGCTTCCGCAGTCTATTGTGACAGGGTCCTTGGTGCATCATCACAACAACCGCCGACTGGATGTTCAGGATTCACACCAGCAGGTTCAGGCACAGTTATTACCCCTCAACCATCAGGGTCTTGAATGAAAGGCGATAACTTCACTCAGCTTCAGTTCCCCCATCACTGAAATGTTCCCACAACCAATGAACTTACTTTCAAGGAATCTTCATCTCATGGTCTCAATATTTATTGCTTATTTATTTATTTATTTAATTTATTTATATTTCTCCTTTTGTATCAGTACAGTTTGTTTTCTTCTGCACTCTGGTTGAATGCCCTAGTTGGATGGTCTTTCATTGATTCTGTAATGGTTATTATTCTATAGATTTATTGAGTACGCCCACAAGAAAATGAATCTCAGGTTTTATATGACGAATATCTGAGGGTCTCAGCCTGAATTGTTGATTGTTTATTTATTTCCATAGATGCTGCCTGGCCTGCTGCTGAGTTTCTCCAGAATTTTGCATGTGTTGGTCTGGATTTCCAGTATCTGTAGACGTTCTTGTGCCTATACTTTGATAAAAAGTTTACTTCGAACTTCGGACCTTCTGTTGCTCAATAAAGCCCTGCTCACTGGGGCTGTGACTTGCACTATTTAGTTTGTACTTCTTGCAGAACTTGGCAGCTAATGTCAGTGTTCTTGGCATCATCACGCTGGGGCCTGGGACTGGTCGCATGGCTCTTACCCAAACAACACACTCCATGTCACATATCTAAGTACATCACTCCTCCACAGACCGAACTGTGCAGCACAATGCTGTCTCACAGTTCCAGTAACCTGGGTCCAATCCTCAGATGCTCCCTGTGTGGAGTTTGCACGTTCTTCCTGTAACTGTTTGAAGGTTTCTTTGGCATATTCTGGTTGCCTCTCATATCCCAGTGACCCATGGGTCAGAGTGGTAGAATCTGAGGAGGGTTGATAGGAATGAGGGGAGAATAAAGTGGGGTCAGTGTAAATGGATGGCTGGTGGCTGGTGCAGACTTGGAATGAATCTGAAACGAAACAGAAAATGCTACCATTTTCTCGGGCAGCTCATTCCATTATACCCTCCACCCTCAGTGTGAAAATCTTGTTTCTCAGGTTCTCAGAATGTGGGAGGAAACTGGAACACCCAGACGAAGCCCACACGGTCACGGAGGGAATGCAGAAACAGTGGCGGAATTGATCCCGGGTCGTTAGCACAGTAATAGTGTTACGCTGACCATTACGCTAATGCTCTGTCCCTTCTACCATCCCGTAGCTTGAAGCAAAAGGTACTGGAAATGCCTTGTAGCTCTGGTAACATCAGTTGTTTTCTCTTCCACGGAAGCTGATGGACCTGCATCCACTGGCATGTGTAAAAGCAGGAAGGGATAGTCAGCACGGCTTTGTGGGGAGGGAGGAATTGTGTCATATGAATTTTCCCCTCTTACCTTAAACTTATCCTCTCTTGCTTTAGTCTTCCGATCCTGGGAAGATGACAGTAACTGTTGATTTTATCCATGCCATCATAATTCTATAAACCTCTATACGGTCACCCCTCAGCCTTTGTCCTTCCAGGGAAAGTAGTTGGAGCCTATCCAGTCCTCCTTATAACTCAAGGCCCCAACATCCTTGTGAATCCTTTCTGCACCCTCTCCAGCTTTGCTACATCCTTCCTGTAGAATGGGGATCACAACTGTCTGCAATATTACCAGTGCCGTCTCACCAATGTCTTCTACAGCTGGTACTCTCGTCCTCACTGTCCTATCCGATGAAGACAAGCATACCATACACCTCCTCCACCACCTTGTCTGTCCGTATACTTTCAGGGATATGGGTGCTCGTAACCCCAGGCCTCTCTATTCTACAACTCGATAGGGCCCTGTTATTCACTGCGTATGTCCTGCCGTGGGTTAACTTCCCAAAATGAAACACTTTGCAGTTGTCTAAGTTTTAAATTCCATCTGCATTTCCTTGGCCCACTTTCCCAGTTGATCTACATCCCATTGTAGCCAACTTCTTTGCTGTAAATAATACAATCAATTTTGGTATTATCCACAGACTTACTAATCAGGCTACATTTTCATCCAAATCACTAATGTATATGATAAGCAGAAGAGGATCCCATATGCATCCCTATGGCACACCACTGATCACAGGCCTCCAATCTAAAAAGCAACTCTGCACTACTATCCTCTGTCCATTTCCACTGGGTCAATGTTGTGCCCAGTTGGCTCACTCACGCTTGATCCTATGTGATCTAACCTTCCAGACCAGCCTACCATGCAGGACCTTATCAAAATCTTTGCTAAAGTTCATGTGGACAACATGCACCACACTTCCCTCATCTATCCTCTCTTCAAAAAAACTCAATGAAATTCATACGTCACAATTTCCCATGCACAAAGCCATGCCAAGTACCCTTAATGAGACCTTCCTTTCATACAAGCATATACATGCAGGTCCATCAGTATCTGTGGAAAAAAAAATCAACTGTTGTTTTCAGTGCTACAGAGCATTTATACTTTATACTTCATTGTCACCAAACAACTGATACTAGAATGTACAATCATCACAGCGATATTTGATTCTGTGCTTCCCGCTCCCTGGATTACAAATCGATAGTAAACATTAAAAATTTAAATTAAAAATCATAAATAGAAAATAGAAAAATGGAAAGTAAGGTAGTGCAAAAAAAACCAAGATGCAGGTCCGGATATTTGGAGGGTACAGCCCAGGTCCGGGTCAGGATCCGATCAGCAGTCTTATTACAGTTGGAAAGAAGCTGTTCCCAAATCTGGCCGTACGAGTCTTCAAGCTCCTGAGCCTTCTCCCCGAGGGAAGACGGACAAAAAGTGTGTTTCCAGTAGTTTTTAAACATGAGAAAGTTTGCTGATGCTGGAAATCGAGAGCCACACACAGAAAATGCCGGGGGAACTCGCCAAGTCAGGCAACATCTCTGGAAATGAATAAGCAGTCAACATTTTGGGTCAAGACCCTTCATCAAGACTGAAAAGGAAGGGGGAAGAAGCCAGTACTTTTTACTTTAAACTACGGGATGGCAGAAGGAACAGCCAGAGTAGCGTGATGCTATATTGCACCAACGACCCAGGATCAATTCCATCACAGTCTGTAAGTGTTTGTACGTTCTCCCCATGACCGTGTGGGTTTCCTCTAAATGGTCCGGTTTCCACCCACATTCCAAAAACAGATGGATTAGTAAATAAATTAATTAGTGAACTAATCAGTCACTTCGGTGTAATAGAGAGGCGTGGGCTCACGGGCCAGAAGGGCTTGTTACTCTGCTTATCTCCAAACTAACTAACTAATAAATAATAAGACTAATTCATGGACTTTACCTCTTTCATTATTTTAACTTATTGTATACTTTTGTCTTGCCTTGTACTGCAGCCACTAAGCAGCACATTTCACAATATATGTCAGTGACTCTGATTCACTGTATTGCACAAAACCTGGAGAGGCCAGCAGTAATTCCCCCACGAGTGCTCACTCCCACACAGACTGGCAGCTTCTCCAGTTCAATTTTAACTTCATCAGTCCACAGGACTTGTTTCCAAAATGCATCAGGCTTGTTTAGATGTTCCTTTGAACCTTTTGAATAGAACTTTTTGGCCGCAATGAGCAAAGGTATGTTTGGAGAAAAAAGGGTGCAGAATTTCATGAAAAGAACACCTCTCCAACTGTTAAAGCACGGGGGTGGATCAATCATGCTTTGGGCTTGTGTTGCAGCCAGTGGCACGGGGAACATTTACTGTTAGAGGACAGAATGAATTCAATTAAATACCAGAAAATTCTGGAAGCAAACATCACACCATCTGCAAAAAAACTGAAGATGAAAAGAGGATGGCTTCTACAACAGGAAAATGAACCTAAACACACCTCAAAATCCACAATGGACTACCTCAAGAGACGCAAGCTGAACATTTTGCCATGACCCTCACAGTCCCCTGGCCTAAACATCATGGAAAATCTGTGGATAGACCTCAAAAGAGCAGTGCATGCAAGACCGCCCAAGAATCTCACAAAACTAGAAGCCTTTTGCAAGGAAGAATGGGCGAAAATCCCCCAAACAAGAATTGAAAGACTCTTAGCTGGCTACAAAAAGCATTTACAAGCTGTGATACCTGCCAAAGGGGGTGTTACTAAGTACTGCCATACAGGGTGCCCAAACTTTTGCTTCAGGCTCTTTTCCCTTTTTGTTATTTTAAAACTGTAAAAGATGGAAATTAAAAAGTTTTCTTGCTTAAAATATTAAAGAAATGTGTCATCTTTAACTGTATGCCTTTTGGAAATCAGTTCATCTTTTACTCGCTTAGCTATACAGAGTAACAGAAATTTTGACCAGGGGTGCCCAAACTTTTGCACTTCACTGTAAGCACAGCGAAATCCATATCTGGGGATGCAATAACGATCAGATACCCTGCCTCAGTGCAGAAGGAAAATACTGCAGAAAAGGGAAAGGTGAAACAAAACAGAAAGTGCTAGAAACACTCATCAGGTCAGGTGGCATTGGTGTGAGTTGAAAACAGTAAACGTTTAAGACAGTCTGCCTGATCTACTTTGTTTGACGAGAAATGATGGCTGGTACAGGATGTGCTGAGGCAGACTGCAAGTGTCACCACGTATTCCGGCATCAACGTAGCGTGCCCTCAGGGTTCATCAGGAACGTTCAGACATCATGGGTCAAAGGTCCTGTTCCTGCACTGCACTGGCCTGTGTTCTACAGTGCTGGAGGAGAGGGTCACAGCAGCACAGCAGGTGGAGTCACTAACCTGTGGTTCAGGTGAACCTGGGTTCAAAGCATGAGGGTTGGTGGCTTCATAGGCATCTGTAAAGTGCCCGTAATTGCAGATGAGTTGTAGAAAGTGTGTGTGGGGGGGTTGGGATAAGATTGATAGGAATAGGTTACAGCAAATATTAGTGAGGGAAATAACCTAGAAGAGTACGGCACCAGAACAGGCCCTGAGGCCCAAAGTGTTGTGCCAAGCTGGTTATGCTAATGACTCCAGGTCTCACCATCTCCCTCCATTCTCTGCACACCCACATACCCATCTAGGAGCCTCCACCACCACCCTGACCGCGCATTTCAGGTACCCGCCATTTTCTATGTAAAAAAAACCTGCCCCGCACATCTCCCTTGAACATTCCCCCCTCATCTTAAATGTACTGTAGACCCTCTGGTACTAGGCATCTCAAACCTAGGAAACCTAGGGAAAAAAAGCTGTCTATTCTACCTATGTATTTCATAACATTGTAAACTTCTATCAGGTCTCCCCTCAGCCTCAGTAGCTCCACAGAAAACCACCCTAGTTTGTTCAGCTAACTCAGTCGTGACCTGCTGTGCACAAACCCATGTGTGCTGCCCCTAATTAGGCGAGGGCATTCCGAACGTTCATGAATCCTCTCCAATAGTTTCCCTGCCACTGACTGAGACTCACCGGTCTGCAATTTCCCTGTTCCCTTTCCTGAACAAAGTAAGGAGACTACTTTTTAAACTGGCAATAGCTCATGGTCTCCTATATTGTAAGGAAATATGGGATGTTCTGAAGAATAGATTGCATCAATCGGGGTAAGAAGGCATAAGAAATTAGAAAAGGAGAAATGAAAGGAAATACATATATAAATGAAAGTGGCCTGTGTTCCATCATCACATTTCATGACATTGCACAGAGCTTCCTGTTTACATATCAAGTTTCCTGGCTCAATGTCATAATTCTCTTTAGCTCCAGTTCCCTTAGACATTGCAACATCAAACTACCAAGCTCCAAGTAATAAATCTTATGTAACAATGGAGGACTCCTCAGCACCTGCTAGTGAGATGATTAAAAACAGCCAGCCCCATTTCAATAGACTTTTTTTTTGTTCTCTTTATTCAGCCTAAGGTTTCATAGAGACTCCCTCCTACCAAGGGTTAACTAGCAGTTTATTCTGAGGTGGTAATTAGCAGCCATTACCCCCCATTTCACTGTTACCTTTATTAAAATGTGAAGAGCTCAAAATTCATCTCTTTCACTGAGGGACACATGTCAGTCAGCAGTGGCTGCTCCTTATGTACCCTTGGCTGGCATCTTCCCTTTAGTTGTACAGGTCAGCCTGGGTAACAAACTGGTTCCAATTTTACAGGTGTCACTCTTGTCTGCAAGTTGGAAAATATACAATAATCGCTCGCTATGGTATACATACATTATGTCTACAATATTGTAATGAATGGCATCGAAAGCAGATACGGCTAGTAAGAAAGAACAATTGCTATACGTGGGGAGAGATAGTTCTGCCATTTGTAGAAACAATTGTATGTACATTTGTGGACTTCTTTATTTAATGCTATTGGAATTCATTCATAATGTAGAGGTGTTTGTAAGTTGTGTGTTCATAACTTGGGGATGGCCTGAATGTAGTAGTTAGATACTGGTTGTAACTTCTTGAAGAAATTGATTAGTCAGTAACTGGCTGCTCGTGGTTAGCTGTTTACTGGTGATCTGTTGCTTCTGCCTGGCTGGTGATGGTTAGTTAATGTAATCTGGTCGTTGATTGGTTATAATTGTACGAGTATATTTTAACATAAAATCAGGTGGTTTACATATGCAGTTTTGCAGTTTTGTCCTGAGTGGTGGAAGATGCATAGTCCATATGCACCCACTCTCTGCCCCAATTCATAACTAACTGTGGATGCCATACAGTGCAAATCATTCTGCAGTTCCCATTCGAACACTAGGTGGTGCCTGAGAGCAGCCTTCACCCTCATCTCCAAATCTCTGACCGGCCATTCCCTCCTCAGTTGCTTAAAAATGATCAGCTCCTTTTCTCTGAAGAAACATTCTTCCATGAGATGCACCTTTCTCCCTCCTCCTTTCCTTGATCTGCCTGCCTGACAAAGTGACTGGGGCGGGGGTGGTTGAAGGAAGAATAGTCTGACATCAGTAAACGTGACTCCCTGCCTGTCAATATGCTTGAGCCCAGATTCTAGCATCGCAACGTCGCCTAGTTCTTCGATGCTTTATCCTTAAATGCAAACCTGCCTTCCGCTTTTTCCTCCCCACCCCTGACTGAAGAATAAAGGTGTCTAGAATTCTATTTGTGCTTGGAGGCCAGAATGGTCAGACCGTTGGTTGATCCTTGGAATGAACACTGGCCTGTTTCTCTCCTCAACTCTGCGAGTGTTTCTTCTTCACCTCCACACATGCAGGACGGCTGCACCAGATCTGCTGCTTCACTTTGCCTTTTGGAACCCTTCTGGAGTTAGGAGAAGATATCTGGCCTGGTTTAACACAAATCCTTCACTCTCACAATATTAGCTTTAGTCCCTTAATGAACACTGGATCATATAATGCATAAAAATCAAACATTGTCCATTACACCTCCAAAATCAATGAAAGGTTACTGTTTGAGCTTTAACTGGATTATTGCCTTGCCCTGGCCCTTTGACTTAGCCTAAGGCTGCTGTATCAAATCTATAGAGTCATGCGGAGCAGCTGACAAGAATCACTAGCTACTCTCATTCTATTTCTAGTTCTTTCCATTACTCTGTTCCACGATACACAGTGATTTAAAGCACCGTGGGAATCGATCTTGGTCCAGTAAATGCTACTGCACTGATAGTGGAACGCAGAAAATATGACAGCGCTCAGTGGGATTCTGGAGCTGGGCCAGCTCTCACTGAACTGTGCACTAATTAGAGGCTGGCAAGAATAGCAGGAGGAAGCCACTCATTTTTTTATCATGGTAAATGCTTCTAAGAGTCTTCCATCCCCCAGCCTGTAAGGCTCAGCCCTTAATTAAAACAAAGTGTCGATTAACAGGCAAATTGTTCAGAGGAATCCATTCTCTTTTATCTTTTAGGGGTGAGGAGTAGGGAGGTTAAAAGCCCCGTTGACTTATTTTGCCTGTAATCTTTGATAGGAATCATGGAAGATTGTGGGGTGTTATGATCAAGGGGTTTCAAATATTATAAAGACTTGATAAGGTAGATACCAGGAAATTATTTTCTCTGGATCAATAAGTAGGTTTCAATAGGTACATTCAATGTCAGAGAAATGTATACAATATACATCCTGAAATTCTTTTTCTTCGCAAACATCCATGAAAGCAAAGGAGTGCCCAAAGAATGAATGATGGTTAAATATTAGATCCCCAAAGCCCCCCCCAACTCCCCCCTCCCACGCATAAGCAGCAGAAAAGCAACGACCCCCCTCCTCCCCCACTGGATCATCCAAGTTAAAGGGTGATCATCTAAATAATTGCCTACTGGTGGTGTAGTGGCATCTGCACCAGACTTCAAAGCAAATGGTCTCAGGTTCGAATCTGGCCGGCACCTTGCACACTTTCCATCCGTGCTGGGTTGAGCATCAAGCGAGCAATTTGATCTCATAAAAAAAAACAGACAAAAATGCTAAACAAATGGCAAGATTGCAACCCGATGCACCTCAAGGCACAGAAAGGAACAACAGCGATCTGGATAATGGGGCTTAACTGTTCAAGAGGGAAATCAAGAAGCTGTTCTGAACATCCAGTATAAATTTCTCTCTTAAATTAATGTGTTTTGTGGACCATCAAAAAACCTGATTTTATTTAGGTGTGGCTGTCCAGCAGGAGAAGTAAACTTGGGATGAAGGTATTGATTGATAGTATATGTCTAAAAGGCTGAGTGGCTTCATTTCCTTGATCTTAGGGCACATCTCACTGGTGGAAAGCCTGATACGCTACCCGTGATACTGCAGGAGAAAGGGAGGGATCTCACTCCAGAGAGGATAGGTTGAAGGGTGGAGGTCAAGTCAAGTCCTAAAGCTGAAATGGAGTGAACCACAGGGCTAAATTGTGCTGGGAAATGTAAAGGCTGCAGGAGGAATGAAAGACTGGGAGAAGGAAGGAGCTGTAGATGTCCTGGGGGGGACTACGTGAGAACATGACAACAAATGTTGTGAGATGAGGTCATTGGCTCACAGCCTAGTTCAATAGGAACTTGGAACAGGAGGAGTTCAATAATCCTGATAACTCTCTGGAATGTCAGGAGTTCTGTGAATGCAGCCTGTAGGTGGAATTCTCCCAGCACTTCCCCCTTCTAACACTTCCTCTACTAAACCCTACCAAGTCCAAGATGCATTATGAATTAAAAAGGTGCCAGGACTACTGTTCGGGAGTGATTACAATGCGAGTCTGCTCCATTTAACCTGGAACATAGAACAGCACAGGAACAGGACCTCTAGCCCACCATGTTGTTTTGAACTAATTAATCTAAATACACTTCCCCCTTCGAACACAACAGTGGCTATATTTCATTCGGAGTTTGAGAAGATTTACTACGTCTCCAAAAACACTGAAAATTTTCTACAGATGTACTGTGGAGACCATTCTAATTAGCTGCATCACCGACTGGTAATGGGGGGGGGGGGTGTTACTGCACAGGATCGAAATACACTACAGAGAGTTGTAAACTTAGTCAGCTTCATCATGGGCTGTGTAGTATCCAGGACATCTTCAAGGAGCGATAACTCAGAAAGGCAGCATCCATCATTAAGGACCCCCATCACTCTTGTTCTCATTGCTACCATCAGGAAGGAGGTACAGAAGCCTAAAGACACACACTCAATAATTCAGGAACAACTTCTTCCCATCTGCCATCCAATTTCTGAGTGGACATTGAACCAACAAACACCACCTCACTACATTTTTTTAAATTTCTATTTTTGCATTAGTTATTTAATCTAACCATTATACATATATATGTATTCTCTCTCTCTCCCCTAGCATGTATTGGCTCCAAAGGTAGTCATAGCCAAAGGGTGGTAGTGGGGATGAGCTCCCACTGCTAAACAAATGCTCTTCATGGCGTGCGTTTCAAACAGCCTCCGACAACCAAGTCCAACTCCTGGCCTTCACGTGTGGCGTAGTTCCTATGCCCGGCGGAGCTGTTCTCACTGACAGGGGAAGGGGCAAAGGTGGGCCTCTGGTGCCCTAAAACCAGTTGCTCCGGGCAGATGGGGCTCGTTAGCCACAGATGGCGGCTGATCTAGGAGAGGGAAGCTTCGATTTCAAACCTCCGCGGCTCACGGGAAAGACTTTGGGAGTAAACCTCGAGGAAAAATCCGGAGTCGGAGTCCCGAAGGCGGCTGACTGCTGTGCCCAGCACCGGCACGGCAACTCCTGCAACACTGCTGGCACCAAACTGTACCGACTTCCGTCGTTCCTTTGGACCTGTCATCAGCATGGAGAGGGGGAGTCCCACTGCATGGGCAACAGACGGATGTCTATATCAACTCTGCCCTGGCTTGCACCCTGGAGAGGCCACTCCAGCTTTGCTTTATAGCGTCTTAAACCAGAGACTACCAGAAGCGCAGTACCCATGGTCGACCACGACCGACGGAGGCCACACACAGCATGTATTGCATCGTACTGCTGCCAAAAAGTCAACAAATTTCACAACATATGCCAGTGATATTAAACCTGACTCTGATTCAGACTTAATCCCTTGCTCCCTGCACGTGGTCTATATCACTCCATTCTCTGCATGTTCGTGTGTTTAGAGCCTCTACCATTTCTGCTTCCTCCACCATCCATGGTAACACATTTCTCTGTGTAAAAGAAAATGCCCAGCATACCTCCTTTAAACTTTCTCACTGTCACCTTAAGTTCATGCCCATTCGTGATATACGTTTCCACTCGAGGAAAAATACGCTGTTTATCTAACCATGCCTCTCATAATGTTATAAGCAACTATCAGGACTTCCCTCAGCCTCCGCCGCTCCAGAAAAATAAGCCAAGTTCGCCCGACATCTAATAGCACAAACCCTCTAATCCAGGCAGCATTCTGTTAAACATCTGCCCCCTCTTCCTGCAATGGGGCGACCAGGATTCAAAGCAATTTGTTAAAGTACCAGATGTTAAGATATTATTGAGAACTGAACTGGGATCTCCACACCATCTGGACCTTGCTTTTTAGAACATGGAAGGTGAGGCATCTGAGACTCCATAGCAATGTTCAGAGGTTGGGTGAGCAATTAATAGCCTGGTATGTCAAGCGCTGCTGCCTCAGTTCACTCCAGCATGATGAACCAATATGTCCATTTGTTGTCTAGAGATCTCTGAACCTCAACAGAGTTAATAAAAAGGAGTCATGAAGCCATTATTAGAAAGTTCCTCAAAGGGGCTAGAGAGGGAAGAGCCCAATGCAACTAAAAACTAAAACTCACTTATAATCCAAAATAGCTTCTTCTTCACACAGAAACATGAGAAAAATAAGCAAAAAATCGATTGTTAATTGTGTTTAGTTTTCTTCAGATACCCAACAATGACAATGTGTTCATACAATACCTTTAAAACAGTAAGATAACCATTGATTCTTGGTGAGCACAGCTGGCAGTAAGCTACACAAGTAACTAATAGGAGAGATGGTGGGGAGGGGAAATTTCCTGCTCAGATCGTGCAGATCCATAGTGGGCTGAAGGGCCTGTTTCTGAGTTGTACAATTCCTTAATTTCAGTGAGTGTATGAAGCCTCAGACAGAGGACAAAAGACACTTGGCACAATGGAGACTAATCTTGCCTCTGAGGCAGAAAGTTCAAGACCCTCTCCAAAGAGCTAACACTTCACATCAGGCTGATTGTAAGATACTTAGGCCAGCTGGGCACCAGAGAGACGCTGACTTTCATAAAGAATCTTAAACCAAGTTCACGTTGTCTTCATGGGTTAACACAAACGGTTCAGGCAGGAGGGTTAAATCTGCAGTCCTGTCTAACATTTTGACCCCTCAGTCAATGCAACTGTAACAGATGATAAACACAAGAAATTCTGCAGATGCCAGCAATCCGAAGCAACACGTACAAAATGCTGGAGGAACTCAGCAGGTCAGGCAGCTTCCATGGAAATGAATAAAGAGTCAACAGTTTGGGTTGTGCCCCTTCTTCAGGAATGAGAAGGAAGGGGGTAGACGCCAGAATAAAAAGGTGGGTGGGAGGAGAAGCATAGTTAAAGGCGATACGTGAAGCCAGGTGGGTAGGTAAGGTAAAGGGCTGGAGAGGAAGGAATCTGATAGGAGAGGAGAGTGAACCACAGGAGAAAGGGAAGGAGGAGGGGCACCAGGGGGAGATGAAAGGCAGGTAAGAGGCCAGAGTGGTGAATAGAAGAGAGGGGAGGGTGAGGAGGAGGGAAAGATTGTTTTACTGGAAGAAGAAACTGATATTCATCCATGCCATCAGGTTGGAAGTGACCCAGACAGAATGTAAAGTGTTGCTTCTCCACACTGAGCGTGGCCTCATTGTGGCACAAGAAGAGGCCATGCTCCAACATGTCAGAACGGGAATGGGAACTGGAATTAAAATGTTCGGCCACAGAGAAGTTCCACTTTTGGTGGATGGTGCGGAGGTGCTCGATGAAGCGGCCCCAGACTTCACAATGGGGATCACCATAGTAGAGGAGTCTGCATCGGAAGCATCAGGTACATTTGACAACTCCAGCAGGGATTCGCAGGTGAGGTATTGCCTCACCTGGATGGAGGTGAGGGAGGGGGTGAATGGAGAGGAATAGCATTTCGGCCACTTGTAGGGATAAGTGCTGGGAGGGTGTTTAATGGGGGGGGGGATGAATGGACAAGGGAATTATGGAGAGGGTGATCCCTGCAGAAAGCGGAGTGTGTGGGGGAGGGGTAAAGATGCGTTTAGTGGTGGAATTCCTTTGGAGACGGCGGTAGTTGTGGAGAATGATGTATTGGATGTAGAGGCTCATGGGGTGTTAGATAAGGACGAGAGGAACTCTATCATTGTTAAGGCAGCGAGAAGATGGGATGAGTGCGGATGCCTGAGAAATGGAGGAGATGCGGATGAGAGCAGGATCAGTGGTGGAGGACGGGAAAGCATCATCCCGGGAACAGGTGTTTATAGGAGACAGGGTGGGAAGAGGTATAGTCAAAATAACCCTGGAAATCAGTAGGCTTCTAAAAGATGTCAGTCAACAGTCTGAATCTAGAGATGGAGACAAAGAGTTCAAGAAAGGGGAAGGAAGTATCAGAAATGGACCAAGTGAATTTAAGGGCAGGGTGCAAGTTGGAGGCAAAGTTTATAAAATTGATGAAGTCAGCACGGATGCATGAAGCAGCACCAATACAGTTGTCAATGTAGTGGAGGCAGAGTTGAGGATGTAACAGATGATGATGATTTGGTTATAATCACATTACCATTTGTGTTGAATACATGTAGATGTCACACTTCCCTAATACTTTTAATGAGACAAATGTTTTTACAGAACATCTTGCCCATCCCAAGAAGCATTATCACCAAAAAGGCACTCCTAATTTAAATAGGTACACTATTGATACACTGAATATCCAATGTCCTTTAACTGATGGGTTTTTGATATAAATTTAGTGACATTGGATCATATAATAAAATTCTAAAAGAATCCAGATCTTTCATCTCATAGTGATTTGTGGAATCTTGCTGTGTGTGGAGTTTGCAATGTTTAACCATTAAACAGTGGTAACCTTGCTTTCAAAGTTAAATGTTCTATCTCACTGGCATTTCTGAAATATATTTGAAGTACTAGGAATTCCATCACATGATGCAGCAATATTGATTTTTATCAACATCCTGATCACTAAAAACATGTGGACAATCAGCGTATCAATAGCACATCCTTCTAAATTGGATGTGAGTTCTCTGAAGCATTTATGGCCAGATATTACAAGATATTAACAATGATGATAAGTGCCATCCAGTGCATGCTTTAATATACAAAGCTGGCCTACCACCACACTAAGAGCATTAAGCCTGCTCTGGCGATAGTTAAAGGAAGGAGGGAGGTCTCAACAACCCATCAACTCCATCGACTCTCTGATTGACCCCTGCACTGGGGGCCACTGACAGAGGTCTTTGGATACACAAAGACCACAAGGTTTGTTCCATTCCACACACATACACTGCCTCAGATTCTACGCATGATAGATGTTCACTACCACAGGCATCACTCAAAACTTTTCTCTAATTTGTTCTAAACTTTGATTAAACTTTAACATCTTTGGATTAAGTGGCTGCTTCCCAGAACCACCTACCAATCCCACGTTAACTAAACTTTTCAGGTTGCATACAATTTCTGTTCCATAGCAGCTGTACTTGGTGAGATTTATAACCTACAAGGATGTGCTGTAATGTTACAACTTTAGAAGGCACTACCGGGGCCTCATTTGGAGCATTGCGAGCTGTTTTGGGCCCCTTATCTAAGAAAGGATGTGCTGACATTACAGAGGGTTCAAATGAGGTTTACAAAAAAGATTCCGGGAATGAAAGGCGTATTGTATGAGGAGTGTTTGATGGTTCTGGGCCTGTACTCACTGGAATTCAGAAGAATGTGGGGGGATCTCATTGAATTTTGAAAGCCCTCGACCGGGTAGATTTGGAGAGGATGTTTCCTATGGTGGGGGAGTCTCAGACCAAAGGACACAGCCTCGGAATAGAGGGACATCCATTCAGAATGGAGATGAGGAGGAATTGCTTTCACCAGAGAGTGGTGAAACCGTGGAATTCATTGTCATCAATGGCTGTTGAGGCTGAGTCTTTGGATATATTTAAGGAAGAGGTTGATGGATTCTTGATTAGACAGGGCATGAGGGGATACAGGGAGAAGGCGGGAGATTGGGTCAGGAAAGGAAATGGATCAACTATGATGAAAGAGCGGAGCAGACTTGCTGGGCCAAATGGCCTAATTCTGCTTTTATATCTTATGGTCTTACATTCGTACTGTGAGCTATTCATCAGATGATACATATGGCTACCTGCCCTCATATCCTGCCTCATGTAAACATAGAAACACAAGAAAATAAATGCAGGAGTTAAAACTTCAACATGGCCCTGCCATTCACTATGATCATGCCTGATCCCTATTGGCCTCAACTCCTCTTCTGTGCCAGTTCCCCATAATCCTCAATTCCTTCACCTTTCAAATATTTTTCTATCTCCTCCTTAAACACGTCTGCCCTCCACTATCCTCAGGGACAGAGAATTCCAGAGGTTCACTACCTTCTGAGAACAAAATTTTGTACACCTCAGTTTTTAATGACTGGCACCTTATTTTGTAGCTACGTATGTTCCCTTGTTTGTGACTCTCCTAGGAGAGAAAAGATCTCAACATTTACCCTTAATATAGGGTCACACTCCACAGAAAACAAGCTCTTTGGTCCACCCTGGTCAGGCTTTTCCTCCCTGCCCCAGTTCACCGTTATTTCACACCTCCCAACTTGGTAAGTTGCAGGAAATCCCTCAGATGTGAAAATACTGGAATAAGTTCACATTCTTATAAAGAAACTAAGGATTTCCATTTACAAGATAATTTCATCATTCAGAAGTGTCTTAACATGCTGATATGCAGAGGAAGCAGTGATACTCTCTCTAGGCAACAATTTGAGTGTAGTCATATGGTATTTCTATGGGTAATATGTAAGTTAAGTACTTTATTTCTTTCCATGTTTCCTTCTAGGCTTTAGACATGCTGGGTTATAGTTAATTCATGCTGAGTTATATTTGATTTGTGTGGTGTTTTGAGTGACAGATATTGGGTTATCGTTAACTGGGTTATGGTTAACTGGTGTTGGGTTATAGTTAACCGGTAGTGACTCACATTGAGTAATGGCCTCTCTCTTCCTCTCGCTCTCTACTTTTGGAGGGCGGTGCCAGTGTCTCAGGCCCTGGGCAAGTTTAATCAACACAATCCATGGATTGGACTCTGTAGTTCATGTTATGATGTGCTTCTGGTTTCATGTTGCTCCTTTTTCTATTGGTATTTTGTGCGATTTTGATCGGAGCGGACTAGCTCTGTGAAATCTGGACAAAAGAAAATTCGGAAGATGATTTCAGATGGAGATTATGTCTGAGGATCAGACAGCTCCTGTTTTGGAAGGACGGACACAATCTGCAGAAGGAGTTGTAGAAATGGAATTTCAGTAAGGCAGATCCACATGCCATCACATAATGCCTTTGGCTGACATCGCAAATCATTATGGGTGTAGAAGGCAATTTTTTTTGGAAACGAGAATGTTTTTGACCTTAAATGGAATTACTCTGATTTAGCTCAACTTTCCACAATAAAGGGCATAAAATGAGCTCTCAATCCCCAGCCTGTGAATTCCCATGTGCTCTAAGCAACTGAGAAAATGTATGCAGCACAGAACTAAGGAAGCTCACTAACAACGGATCAGCTCAAGGCTCTGTCATCTTACCTAATGTCAAAGGTAGACTACTAAATAGTTAATGGGAGAAGATTCACGTCTTCACCCGCAATGACAGTGGGGCCTAGCGTGTACAGTATATAGATATGGTAAAAGCTCCGGGATCAAACAGTGATGAAGACCTGTGCTCCAAAACTAGCTGACCGCTAGACAAGATTTTCCAGTGCAGGAAGAACTCTGGTATCTAGCTGGCTATGTGGAAAGTTGCCTAGATATGTCCTGTTCACAAATCACGGGAAAAATCCAATCCAGCTCCTTACCAATCAAGTATTCTGTCTATAACAGTTTGGTATGGCAACACAAAGGTCAAAGTTCAAATTAAATGTATTATCAAGGTATGTGTATGTCACCATATGCTACCCTGAGATTCATTTTCTTGTGGGCATTCACAGTACATGCAAAGAAATACAACAGAATTAATAAAAAGCTACACACAACAAATGTGGAAAAGAAGACAAACTGCAAGTACAAAAAAAATTATAATAAATAAATAGGTAATAAATAATATTGAGAACATGAGCTATAGAGTTCTAGAAAGTAGGCCCATAGGCTGAGGAATCAGTTCAGTGTCGAGATGGGTGAAGTTAACTATGTTGTTTCAGGAGCCTAATGGTCGAAGGGTTGTGACTGTTCCTGAAACTGTCAATGTGGGACCTAAGACTCCTGTACCTCCTTCCTGATGGCACCAGCGAGAAGAGGGCATGGTCTGGATGGTTGGTGTCCTTGTTGAAGGGTGCTGCTTTCTCGCGGTGACTGCTCTGCCCATGACCACAAGAAACTGCAGAGGGGTGTGGGTGCAGCTCAGCACATCACATGGACCACTCTCCCCTCCATGGACTCATGGGAAAGCAGCCAGCATAATCAGAGACCCCACCCACCCTGGATGTCATTCCTTCTCCCATCTCCCATCAGGCAGAAGGTACAAAAGTACGTACCACCAGGCTCGAGGACAACATTAATTCTACTGTTATCAGACTCTTGAACAGACCTCATGTACAATCAAATGGACTCTTTGCCCCACAACCTTCCCTGCTGGGATCTGGTGCTCAATCAGTTGCCTGCATTGCATTTTTACGGCAGTTTTTACACATTGTTATTGCTTTATCTTGTTCTATCTCAATGCACTGTGTAATGATTTGATCTGTGTAAACAGTATGCAGGAGAAGTTTTTCTCTGGATCTTGGTACATGTGAAATTAATAAACCAATATCAATACACCCAATCTGTCTACTCACAGTCAACAGCAAAACAATGGGGGTCGTTGTCAACGGATTTATCAAATGTAATTTACCCGATAGATTAAATTCAACTAATAATGTATTATTAGTTATACCTAATCTGTCAAGTAAATGCTACTAATTTACTCGATGTTATTGTTTTTATTATTATTGTGAATCAGCATAGCCCTTCCAGACCTTCAAGCCAGCCCACCTAGCAACCCCCCAGTTTAATCCTATCCTACTCACTGGACAATTTACAATGAGCAATTAACCTACCGACCTGTCGGTCTTTGGGCTGTGTGGGAGGAAACTGAAGCACCTGGAGGAAACCCACGCGGTCACGGGGAGAGGGTACAAACTCCTTACAGGCAGCGGCGGGAATTGAACCCAGGTCACTGGTACTGTAAAGTGGTGTTTACCAGCCCCTACGCTACTGACTCACCAATGCCCAGTTTGGGTTTCACCAGGACAACTCAGCACCAGATCCCATCATAACCTTGGTTCAAATATGGACCAAGGAACTAAATTCCAGAGCTGAGGTGAAAGTGACTGAGTCAAGGCAGCGTGTGACTGAGTGTGAAATCACACTGCTCATCAAAATCACTAGGCATCACACTCCAATGGTTGGGTTCAAACCTTGCGCAAGGGAAGACAGATGTTGGAAGTCAAGTATCCAAGCATCAGGCCACCAGCACAGGATCTCCTTAGGGCAGAGTTCTATCTCCAACTACCTTCAGCTGCTTCTTCAATGTTCAATCTTATTTGCAACTCCTCTGGGAATGAAGCAATCCATGCCAGCATATGGGAAGACCTTAACCACATTCAGGCACAGGCTGATAAGTGACAAATATAATCTACACCTCATCAGGCAATAAGACACAATAAGACACTTCCATTAAGACACAAGAGATGTTGGGAGTGTAGAGTAACACACACAAAATGCTGGAGGAACTCTCAGCAGCTCAGGCTGCATCTATGAAAACAAATAAGCAGTTGACGATTTGGGCCGAGACCCTTCCTCAGGACTGGAAAGGAAGGGAGAAGATGGCAGATTAAAAAGGTAGCTGGGGGTGGAAGGAGGACAAACTAGAAGATGATAGGTGAAACCAGGTGGGTGGGAAAGGTAAAAGGCTGGATAAGAAGGAATCTGATAGGAGAGGAGAGTGGACCGTGGAGAAAGGGAAGAAGGAGGGGCACCAGGGGGAGGTGATAGGCAGGTAGGAAGAAGAAGTAAGAGAGGGTGGGGAATAGAAGAAGAGGGAAGGGGGAGAGAAAAAAATTACAGACGGAGAAATCGATATTTATGCCATCAGGTTGGAGGCTGCCTAGACCGAATATGAGGTACTTCACCTCCAACCTGAGAGTGGTCTTATCATGGCAGAAGAGGAGGCCATGGACTGACATGATGCAACAGGAATGGGAATAGAAATTAAAATGACTAGCCACCAGGAAATTCCACTTTTTGTGTATGGAGCAGAGGTTTCTCGACCATTAAGAAACAGTCAAACAATATACTCTTCATTAACCAGCATTCTCACCACTGAGACCTGCTCCATTAATTGCCTGAGGGTCAACATTGGCCAGGAGATCGACTAGACTGGGCACATAAACACCATGGCTACCAAAGGCAAGGTACCCAGCAGTGAGTAACTCACCTCCCAACAATGCAAGGCTTTCCCCTACCTATAAGGCACAAATTATCCCGGTGCGCCTCCTCTACATCGGTGAAACCCGACGCAGATTGGGGGACCACTTCATCGAGCACCTCCGCTCCGTCCGCCAAAACAGACAGGATCTCCCGGTAGCCACCCACTTCAACTCTGCTTCCCATTCCCATTCGGATATGTCCATACATGGCCTCCTCTACTGCCATGATGAGGCTAAACTCAGGTTGGAGGAGTAACACCTCATATACCGTCTAGGTAGTCTCCAGCCCCTTGGTATGAACATAGAATTCTCCAACTTCTGGAAATTCCCTCCCCCTCCCTTCCCCTATCCCTATTTCACTCCGCCCCTCCCCCAGCTGCCTATCACCTCCCTCATGGTTCCACCTCCTTCTTCTACTACCCATTGTTTTCCTGCCTATGACGTTCCTGCTTCCCCTCCCCCACCCTTTTGTCTTTCAAATTACTGGTCTTTCAACTAAACATACAAGCATTCTTCAAATCCTTCCCCCTCCTTCTTTGTTCAGTCCTGACCGAGGGTTCCAGCCCGAAGCGTCGACTCATCGTTTCCACTGATGCTGCCCGACCTGCTGAGTTCCTCCAGCATGCTGTGAGTGTTGCCATGAAGAGGCTAAACTCAGGTTGGAGGAGCAACACCTCATATACCATCTAGGTAGTCTCCAGCCCCTTGGTATGAACATAGAATTCTCCAACTTCTGGTAATTCCCTCCCCTTCCCTTCCCCTATCCCTATGTCACTCTGCCCTCTCCCCCAGCTGCCTAACACCTCCCTCTTGGTTCCGCCTCCTTCATACTACCCATTGTGTTTTCCCCTATTCCTTCTTCACCTCTCCTGCCTATCACCTCCCTGCTTCCCCTCCCCCACCCCTTTATCTTTCCCCTTACTGGTTTTTCACCTGAACCTACCAGCCTTCTCCTTCCCACCCTCCCCCCACTTTCTTTATAGGGCCTCTGCCCCTTCCCTCTACAGTCCTGACGAAGGGTTCCGGCCCGAAACGTCAACTCATCGTTTCCACGGATGCTGCCCGACCTGCTGAGTTCCTCCAGCGTGTTGTGAGTGTTGCTTTGACCCCAGCATCTGCAGATTATTTTGTGTTATTGAGTAAAGAGCATTGAGTATAAAAGTTGATTGCATGAAACTTTAAGCCACATTTGGAGTATTGTGCAGGTCTATCACCTCACTGCAGGAAGGATGCGCAGACTTTGGAGAGAGCATAGCAGAAGCTCACTAGGATGCTGCCTGGATTGGAATGCAGAAATTAGACAAATTTAGGTTGTGTCTCTGGATCACTGGAGGCTGAGAGGTGACCTGATAGAAGAGTGTGTAAGATTGTGAAAGGCATAGACCAAGTAGATAATTAGAATTATTTTTCCACAGAGCAAAAATGTCAAAATATAAAGGTTTAAGATGGGGGCGGGGGGGAGAGTTTAAAGGCAATTTTGTTACACAGAGGATGGTAGGTGCCTGGAATGTGTGACAGGAGAGGCAGTATGACAGCAACTCTTAAGAAGCTTTTAGACAGACACACAGACAGGCAGAGAATGGAATGATATGGGTCATATGCAGACAGATGGTATTAGCTAGATTGACGTCCTTATCAAGGTAAGCGAAGGGCCTGTTCCTGTGTTGTACTGTTCTACCTTCTTAGTCACGAGTGTGATGGAAAACTGTCCACTTGCTTGGATCGGTGCAGAACCTGGAGCTCACAAGGAAAGCACCATCACCTAGGAAAAAACTGTCGGCTTCATCCACACTGCATCATGTGCTCTGAACGTCTATTCGCTCCACCAGAAATGCACAGTGGCTACAGCTTGTACTGGCTACAGAATTCTCTGCACTGCACTCAAAGCTGATATCTCTATCACCAAGGTGTCCAAGAATAGCAGGCAAAAGGGAACGCTACTACCAGCAGCTTCCCCTCCAACTCACACATTGTCCTGACTTGGAAATTCATTGCCAGTCCTTCATCGACACATCCTAAAGACCCTCTCGAACAGTACAGTGGGAGTGCTTTTATCCATCCTCAGTCCAAACATACAGCAGGAGCAGAATTCCAGAGGTGAGGTAGCATTCAACAAACTGGAATGTGAACGCGACTTGGTTAAACTGAATTCAAGGGTATTAAAGTTCCCTCTTCCAGATCGTTAATGTATATCCTGAACAGTTGTGGGCCCAGCACCGACCCCTGCCGCACACCACTCACCACTGATTGCCAACCAGAGTAACACCAATGTAGCCCAACTCTATGCATCCTTATCTTATAGATAAGTATTTTATGTGGCAGTTTAACGAATGCCTTCTGAAAATCCAAGTAAATAATGTCCACATGTTCCCCTCTATCCACTGCGCTCATTATATCCTCAAAGAACTCCAGTAAGTTTGTCAAGCAGGACCCGTCTTTGCTGAGTCCATGCTGCATCTGCCTGATGGATCCATTTCTTTCCAAGTGCCTCACTGTTTCTTCTTTAATGATAGCTTCAAGTACTTTCCCAACTACAGATGTTAAAATAACTGGACTATAGTTACCTGCCTTTTGCCTACATCCTTTTTTGAATAGTGATGTGACATTCGCTGTCTTCCAATCAGACAGGACCTGCCCAGAGTCCAGAGAATTTTGGTAAATATCACCAAAGCCTCGACTATAACTTCTGCCATTTCTTTCAGTACCCTGGGATGCATTCCATCAGGACCAGGGGACTTGTCTATCTTCAGCCCACAAGTTTACTCAGTACTACCTCTTTAGTGATAGCTATTGTATCGAGGTCCTCACCTCCCATTGCATCCATAAAATCTCTCTTTGGCATGTTAGATGTGTCCTCCACTGCGAAGACCAACACAAAATAGTCTTTCAAAGCCTCGGCCATTTCCTCATTACCCAGTATCAATTCCCCTTTCTCATCCTCCAAGGGACCTACATTCACTTTAGCCACCCTTTTCTGCTCTACATAATTAGAAAAACTTTTACTATCCACTTTTACATTTTGTGCTGGTTTATTTTCATAATCTAGCTTCCATTTCTTTATTGCTCGCTTAGTGGTTCTTTGTTGCTTTTTAAAGTTTTCCCAGTCTTCCAGTTTCCCACTACTCTTGGTGACTTTGTATGCACGAGCTTTTAAGCCGATGCCTTCTTTTATTTCCTAAGTTACCCAAGTCTGGCTCTCCCCACCCTTACTGTCCTTGCTTTTAACTGGAATATACTTTTGTTGAGCATCATTAAAAATCTCTTTGAAAGTCTTCCACTGTTCCTTAACTGTCCCAGCGTATAGCCTGTGTTCCCAGTCTACACTAGCCAAACCTTTCCACATCACATTGTAGTCTCCATTGTTTAGGCTTAATACACTGGTTTTAGATTTAAGTATTGCACCCTCCAATGTTATGAGAAACTTAATCATACTGTGATCACTCTTTCTAAGAGAATCCCTAACTATAAGGTCACTAATTTTACCTGTATCATTGCACAGGATCAGATCTAAGACAGCACATTCCCTTGTAGGCTCAGTAACATGCTGTCCAAGAAAGATATCATGGATGCTTTCTGTGAAGTCCTCCTCAAGACTGCCTCGAGCAGCTTGATTCACCCAATCTATGTGCAAGTTGTCCCCCATGATTACTGCTGTTCCATTCTTACATGCCTCAGATATTCCTCTGTTTATTCCCTGTGCCTCTGTAATGTTATTATTTGGTGGCCAATAGGCAACTTGTCATGGCCCGGTCTGAAGTCCGGTCTGCAGACTCTGGACTCCGGGTCTTCCGGCTATCCCTGGTTTCGGTTGGACTTAACCATAAGCACCTGATGCTCATCTTGGGGCTGGGAATATAAGTGGCCCCGGGATCAAGTGTGGTTGCTGGTTTGTCTTGTCAGTCTCCCCTTGGAGCAACCCACTGGTGGAAGGCTAGTGCAGTCACCGAGATATAGATTTGGCTGTTCCGTAGCCCGCTGAGGTTACTGGCTGCCTCGAGTCTTGGAGCCACCCTGGACCTAGCTCCCTTCCTATCCCTTGCCTCCATCGGGTAAGCCAGACCGTTTGCTGTTACCCTGTGATTGGTTCCGTCCCTTCCTGTCCCTTGCATCCATCGGGTAAGCCAGGCTGTTCGCCGTTACCCTGTGGTTGGTTCTGTCCCTTCCTGTCCTGTGCCTCCATCGGGTAAGCCAGGCCATTTGCCGTTACCCTGCAGTTGGGTCTATCCCTCCCTATCCCTGCCTCCGTGGGGTGGAGTCCCGCATCCTAACCAGGAGTTGCCTCGAAGTACCCTTGCCCTGTCTTGTCCTCATCTAGCCTACGAGAGCCTGAGCCTCGTCACATCGCCTAGTTTTGGGGTCCGAGCCCGAGTCAAGACGCAGGTTCTGGGTCCTTGTCCATTCTCTGGCTCGGAGTCCACACCCAGGCTCCTTGTTCCCAGTCCCTCGTCCTGGTCCTGCTTCCCTAGCCTAGTCTGTGTTCCTGTCCCTACTCCTAATCTGCGTCCTGTCCCATTATTTAGTTTTGTCCGTTCCTGTTCCTAGTACCTCAGTGTCTGTGTCTTGCATTTGGGTCCATTCCCAACACCTACCTTATGACACAACTCCCACCAGTGATTTTTTTTTCCCCTTTTACTATTCCTAATCTCTGCCCAGATGGATTCAACATTCTGCTCCTTAGATCTTATATCATCTCTCACGATTGCCCTGATCTATAACCATATAACAATTACAGCACGGAAACAGGCCATCTTGGCCCTTCTAGTCCATGCCGAACTCTTACTCTCACCTAGTCCCACCGACCTGCACTCAGCCCATAACCTTCCATTCCTTTCCTGTCCATATATCTATCCAATTTAACTTTAAATGACAACATTGAACCTGCCTCAACCACTTCTGCTGGAAGCTCGTTCCACATAGCTACCACTCTCTGAGTAAAGAAGTTCCCCCTCATGTTACCCCTAAACTTTTGCCCTTTAACTCTCAACTCATGCCCTCTTGTTTGAATCTCCCCCACTCTCAATGGAAAAAGCCTATCCATGTCAACTCTATCTATCCCCCTCATAATTTTAAATACCTCTATCAAGTCCCCCCTCAACCTTCTACGCTCCAAAGAATAAAGACCTAACTTGTTTAACCTTTCTCTGTAACTTAGGAGATGAAACCCAGGCAACATTTTAGTAAATCTCCTCTGTACTCTCACAATTTTATTGACATCTTATCTTAAATTAAGAGCACAACCCCCTTCCTTTATTTTCCTGCCTATCCTTCCGTATTACCTGACATCCTTGGATATTTAATTTCCAATCCTCTCCACTCTGCAATCAGGTCTCTGTAATCGCCTCTAAATCATACCCTTTTGTACTAATTTGTGCCACAAGTTCACTGACCTCGTTTCAAATACTGTGGACAATCAGATAAAGTGCCCTTACATTCATCGTGCCTTTAAAGTCTAGTAACCTTTGTCTCTTTTGCACTTGACCTTTCTGCATTCCACCCTTACTTTTCTCATTTTTAACTTTTGCTTTTACTTTATCTGTATCCACGCTTTTCTCTTTTACTTTACTTTTCCTTTAACTTCTCCAATCTGTTGAACCTACCCCCGCTACTATTTAGTTTAAAGCCCTATCCACAGCCCTAGTTATGTGATTCGCTAGGATCCAGGTCCCACCGCGGTTCAGGTGGTGCCCGTCCCAGTGATGCAGCTCCCTCCTTCCCCAATACTGGTGTCAGTTTCCCATGAATTCAAACCCACTTCTCCCACACCAATCCTTGAGCCACGCATTTAACTCTCTAATCTTCTTGGCCCTGAGCCAATTTGCATGTGGTTTAGGTAGTAATCCAGAAATTACCAATTTTTTGGCTCTACTTTTTACTGCTAAAATTCCCCAGCAGAACCTCTTGCATTATTCTACCTATGTCGTTGGTACCCACATGGACCACGACAACAGGATCTTTCCCCTCCCACTGCAAATTCCTCTGCAGGTCAGATAAGATGTCCCAAACCTGGGCACCAGGCAAGCAACACAGCCTTTGGGACACTCTATCCTCGCGACAGAGCCTCTGTCTAGTCCCCTGGATATACTATCCCCAATTACCACTACATTCTCTTCTCTCCCCCCACCCCCCAACCCCGAATGGCTCCCTGAACCATGATGCCACAGTTAGGTTGCTCATCCTTCCTACAGCCCCCAGTCTCACCCACAAGGGGGCAAAAATCTCAGACCCATTGGACAAGCTGAAGAGCTGAGGCTCCTCCGGCACTGTCTCTTGGATCCCACTACCCGCCTCACTCGCAGTCTTGCTTGTTAGAGGATGCATGGGAAATGGGGCCCCAGTGTATTAACGGGAGCGAGAGAACTGGAGCTCTGATATGTAATGGGTCCCCCGTGTGTTGAAGGGAGTGTAGGAACTGGGGCTTTGGTGTGTTTTAGAGAATATGGGAACAGGGATCTAAAGTGCTAAAAGCAACACAGGAAACCGAGCCAGGTGAGCTGTAATACTGGGAATAGAATCAACACATTGTCATGGGATGGGAGCTAGGGAGCATACGCAACTTCTTCCTAAATCATATCAACTGGTCATGCAGGATTTCTTGACAATTGTGTCACGTCATGGTATTTACAGACACTTACACAGATTTACAGCTTTTCCAGATGTTTTTAAAATGGAATTCAAATTCTCAAATGGCCACGTTCTCTGAATTTATAGTCCTGTAAATTAATGATCATGCCACTGAAACAATATTTTGATGTGTCCAACTAAATTCTTTTTAAACCAAATGGGTAATGAGAGTGTGGAGTGTTTGGGATTTAGTAACACACACTGGTACTGGCTGCCACAAGATGACAAACACATTCTTCTGTTCAAGATGGTGCCAGCGGACAATGCTCCCTCGGTTGACATCTTCCAGACAGCCCATGAAAATCGTGAACGCAGCAGGCCAGGCAGCATCTCTAGGAAGAGGTACAGTCGACTTTTCGGGCTGAGACCCTTTGTCAGAGCTAACTGAAAGAAGAGCTAGTAAGAGATTTGAAAGTGGGAGAGGGAGGGGGAGATCCAAAATGATAGGAGAAGACAGGAGAGGGAGGAATGGAGCCAAGAGCTGGACAGTTGATTAGCAAAAGGGATATGAGAGGATCATGGGACAGGAGGCCCAGGGAGAAGGAAAAGGGAGAGGGGGGAAAACCCAGAGGATGGGCAAGGGGTATAGTGAGAGGGACAGAGGGAGAAAAAGGAGAGAGAGAAAAAGTAAAAGAATGTGTGTATATAAATAAATAACGGATGAGGTACGAGGGGGAGGTGGGGCATTAGCGGAAGTTTGAGAAGTCAATGTTCATGCCATCAGGTTGGAAGCTACCCAGACGGAATATAAGGTGTTGTTCCTCCAACCTGAGTGTGGCTTCCTCTACTGTCCCATTCCCATTCTGACATGTCTATCCATGGCCTCCTCTACTGTAAAGATGAAGCCACACTCAGGTTGGAGGAACAACACCTTATATTCCGTCTGGGTAGCCTCCAACCTGATGGCATAAACATTGACTTCTCAAACTTCCGCTAATGCCCCACCTCCCCCTCGTACCCCGAACGTTATCTATTTATACATACACATTCTTTTTCTTTTTCTCTCTCTCCTTTTTCTCCCTCTGTCCCTCTGACTATACCCCTTGCCCATCCTCTGGGTTTCCCCCCCTCTCCCTTTTCTTTCTCCCTAGGCCTCCTGTCCCATGATCCTCTCATATCCCTTTTGCCAATCACCCGTCCAGCTCTTGGCTCCATCCCTCCCCCTCCTGTCTTCTATCATTTGGGATCTCCCCCTCCCACTTTCAAATCTCTTACTAGCTCTTCTTTCAGTTAGTCCTGACGAAGGGTCTCGGCCCAAAACGCCAACTGTACCTCCTCCTAGAGATGCTGCCTGGCCTGCTGCGTTCACCAGCAACTTTGATGTGTGTTGCTTGAATTTCCAGCATCTGCAGGTTTCCTCGTGAGAGCCCATGAAAATGTCTATTTTTACTTCTTTTGCGTCTGCTTTTCACCTTAAATGTGCTTCTAGCACTGTTAGTGCTTGAAGAATGGACACCACTAGTGGAGCAAAGAAATCTGAGGAGATAGAAGAGAGCAGATTGAAGCATTGTGTTTTTCAGAGGGTTGTAGAGTTGAGGCAGGTTACGTTGGGATGGAGTTTAATGAAAAGATACAAAGGTTTTCCGGACAACAAAACGTTGGGGAGGCCAGGACTTTATTCCTTGGAATATAAAAGATTGAGGCATGACCATATAGACATGTATAAACATCATATGGAGCATCTATAGGGTGAACATACACGGTGTTGTTCCTAGCGAAGGAGAATTACAACTAGAAAGCACAGGTTTAAGGTGAGAGGTGAAGAAGTTAAAGGGGAACTGAAGGACGACTTCTTCATGCAGAGTGTGGTGGATACATGGAATATGTTGCCAGAGACAGTGGTTGATGTATAGTAGGTACAATACTTACTTAAGCTCATCACCCCTACTGGGTCATAGGCTGCTGGCAGTAGCTTGCCGGAGTCCTCTGCCCCAGGCTAGTCTTTCAAGCTGTCCCCAGGTGTAGTCCATTTTCTTGGTGTATCCTTCCTCTCCTGGGGTCTTTGGAGCCTCTGGAGCTCTAGGTTTTAAGGATGAGCTTGCTAGCCACATGTCCAACCTTCGTCCTTTGCAGCCGGGCTTGGCAACCGTCCATGGCAGAGTTGTAGATACAATAACAACCTCCAAAAGGCATGTGGGTAAGTACTATAGACGGGTAGGAAAGGTTTGGAGGGATATAGATCAAACACAGATAAATGAGACTATCTTGGTGGACACCATGATTGGCAGGGACGAGCTAGGTCAAAGGACCCACTTTCATGTTGAAACCCAATGGAGAGTGCATAAGGAGTCCGTGTTGCCAATAACACAACAACCATGTTGGCAGAATTTCAGACGGTGACAAGGAGGCGTACAGGAGTGAGATAGATCAGCTGGCTGAGTGGTGTCACAGCAAAAACCTTACACTCGATGTCAGTAAGACCAAGGAGTTGATTGTGGACCTCAGGAAGGAGAAGTCAAGGGAACACACAACAGACCTCATCAAGGGGTCAGAGTGGAAAGGGCAGGAACGTTTCAGTTCCTGGGTGTCAACATCTCCAATGACCTATCCTGGGCCCAACATATTGACGCAATTACAAAGAAGGCACAAGAGCAGCTATATTTCATTAGGAGTTTGAGGAAAATTGGCATGTCACCAAAGACACTTGCAAACTTCTACAGACATACCGTGGAGAGCGTTCTGACTGGCTGCATCACCATCTGGTGCGGAGGGGCCGCTGCACAGGATCGGAAAAAGCTGCAGAAACTTATAAACTCAGCCAGCCCCATCATGGGCACCAGCCTTCCCAGCACCCAGAGCACTTTCAAAAGGCGATGCCCCAAAAGGGAGGCACCCATCATTACGGACCCCCACCTCCCAGGACGTGCCCTCTCCTCATTTCCACCTTCGAGGAAGAGGTAGAGGATCCCAAAGACACACAATAAACATTTCAGGAACAGCTTCTTCCCCTGCACTATGAGATTTCTGAATGGACCCCATGTACACTACCTTGGTACTTTTCCCCTCTCTTTTCACACTACTTAATTAATTTGATTTCCTTTTTGTATATTAACTTATTGTAATTTATAGTTTTTATTGTCATGTATTGCAATGTACTGCTGTCACAAAACAACAGATTTCATATCCAGCGATACTAAACCTGAATCTGATTCTGCTGAGCCAGAGTGCATGGGAGAGGGGTGAATGGGGCTGGATGTGAGCTCAGGTTTCAGCGCAGCCTTTGAGCTCTCCTGGGACATGAGGTGAAATCCCTTGAATGGGTGCAGGTGCTTGTAACAAAACTCCAGCACTTGTGCACAGAAAAGTGGAGTGAGCACACTCGCACCAGAGGTTGGTGATAGCTTGGAGGGTGATGTATAGTTGCAGCTCAGACAAATTCATATTCGAGAAGTTATCACAGCAGCCTCCAAAAATAAAGAGAAATCTCCTTTTGTTTTGTGACAAATGTGTTTTGCTCGAATATAAGTGCTGACAACATAATCAGCAATAGAAGCAGGCGGAAATGTCAGGGCTGGCTGTGAGCTAACATAAACTATCATTAGCATCTCACGATCAGAGGCAGTGGCTTGGTTCAGCAACACCTCTGCTCGTTACTTCCCTTCTCTTGCACTATCCATTTCTACAACCTCTCCAAGCAGGCATGGCGGCACAGTGGGTGCAGCTGGCAGAGCTGCTGCCTCCCAGCCCCAGCGGCCCGGGTTCGATCCTGACCCTGGACACTGTCTGTGTGAAGTCTGCACACTTTCACTGTGAGGTTGGTAGGCGAATTGACCATTGTAAAATAAAAACTGCCCCCAGTGAAGTAGGTATTAGAATCGATGGGAACTTGTGGAGAATAGATTACAGGGGACAAGCAGTTGTCTTGTAAACTGGCATAGACTCAATGAACTCTTTGTATGTCATTATGGAATATGGATAACATCTGAAGTTAAACAAAAGTGCTTTAAAAACTCAGAGCTCTTAATGTTCATTTAATCTCCAAGTATTTAAGGCATGCTATGCATTTCTTCTTTGTTTATACTCATAATAAGTGGGTTTTAAGATGAGTCATCATTCAAAATCTGTTGTTAAGAATGTTTCCTGTGGAGTGATGTTCCGTTTTTAACCAGTTTGCTGTTGGAGTGACCAAGTCGTGTTCAGACCCAGTCCTCACGCTGCCATGCCTCTGGCTGTCCAGACACTGTTTAAACACCCAGGTTCTTTCGTGGGCCCACGGCACGGCCTGAAACCTGGGACTCGCCGCAGAGTGTTTCAGGAATTTTGTACAGAACGGTAGCCCAACCGGGATATTAAAAATCCCTTACTCACTCTTCCTTTAGTTAGTCCTGACGGAGGGTCTCGGCCTGAAACGTCGACTACACCTCTTGCTAGAGATGCTGCCTGGCCTGCTGCGTTCACCAGCAACTTGTATGTGTGTTGCTTGAATTTCCAGTATCTGCAGAATTCCTGTTGTTTGCGGGATATTAACCATCTCTTTCATTAAAAAAAACTTTCCTCTACATTCCTCTTTATAACTTCTTCTTACCTTAAATCTATAACCTCTTTTTTTTATATCCTCACAATGGGAGAAAATATTCAGATTGCCTACCCCATCTGTGCCTCTGATAATTTTACAAACGTCTGTCAGGTCACTCCTCAAACTCCCAGGAAAAATAAGCCCAAACTATTGAATTTCTCTCCATAACTAAACTCCTACAATCCAGGTAACATCCTGGTGAATCTTCTCAGCACTCTCTATGGTGATTCATATCCTATCCTTCTTATAATGTGCTCCTCAGAATAATGTCTCAATGAATGAATAAATGAATTGACTTTATTTCTTACATCCTTCACATACATGAGGAGTAAAAATAATTATAAATGAATTAAATGTACTTCACATTAGGTCTCTAGGTGGATGTTGAAGAAGATGAGAAGATGTTACTGAGAATAAACATAATACATCACTAATTTGATGAGTTCATTGAACTCAACTCACTCTCCATTTTCCTTTATCTGTTTACAGATCACATCAGTTTATTTATACAGTTCAGCAGTTCACTCAATAACATTTTCTTGCCATTTACAGGAATGATTAACATTCTAATTTGAGTTTGAAGTAATTATCTACTGTATATTAAATTGCTATGGTTGATTACCTAACTACATTAACCTCTGACCTACTACCTCTGAGTATCTTAGAGATTTTGCTGTTGAAATCAAAGCTGATTCACTTCTGAACTCCATCCATCTTAGGATTTCTCAGAAATGTTTATCCTCCAACCACTGCTCCTTTCTTTTACGAAGAGCTTTTTGGGTCAATGGGTGGATCTATATGTCAGTTGTCACCCTCTGCTACCCCATTTATTAGGTTATCTCTTAATGGGAGGCAAGATATGATCGTTGAAAGCTACCAGCAGACAGCAAATGTAACAATGTCAGGATAGTGGCTGCCTCGTTATAATTTTTTTTGCATTCACCATTAAAAACTGTTGCCCACTAAAAAGCTTCCAGCTTTGAGATCTTTAACTGTCTTCCTTGTCTCAGCATCTTTTTGGGGTGATAGTTCAAGATTTTCTTTACCCTTTGGTCGAAGGATGATTCCTACATCCTTCTTGAACGATTTAATTCCAATTTTAAGGTCAGTCTCCATTCTAGCCTTTCCAGAATACATCACCTCCCCAACACAATACCCTGGGAAAGGCGTTCTCCAGTAGGTACCTACCTGAACTTGGAAGAATGCGTAGAGTGTGACATTGTGGGAGGAGGTGGATTGTCCTTTGAAAGAGCAGCACAGACTACCAGATACCTGACTGGTCCTTGATTTTCAGGCATGTGAAAGGTCCTTGACTTTCAAAAAAAGATTATTGCTCCTTGATTTTCAATAACATGATTGATCTTTGTTTTTCACATATCCAGCTGGTCCTTGATTTTCCAATATGTGATTGGGAGGTAAAGTCAGTGGCAAAGGAAGTGCCGATATCCTCTGTGGGAGCCAAAGCTGCTCTCCTGCTCCTTCTGAAGCACAGGAACACCACAGATAATATGTAGGAGCTAAAGAAATAACCTACTTGTTCTGGCTTGTGATCAACCTGTCAACAGATTTGTCCTGTAAAGAAGTGACACTCACAACACGCTGGAGGAACTCAGCAGGTCGAGCAGCATCTGTGGAAACGATCAGTCAACGTTTCGGGCCGGAACCCTTCGTCAGGACTGTAGAGGGAGGGGGCAGAGGCCCTATAAAGAAGGTGGGTGGAGAGTGGGAAGGAGAAGGCTGGTAGGTTCCAGGTGAAAAACCAATAAGGGGAAAGATAAAGGGGTAGGGAAGGGAAGGCAGGGAGGTGATAGGCAGGAATGATGAAGAAGGAATAGGGGAAAGCACAATGGGTAGTAGAAGGAGGCAGAACCATGAGGGAGGTGATAGGCAGCTGGGGGAGGGGGCAGAGTGAAACTGGGATGGGGGAAGGGAGGGGGAGGGAATTGCCTGAAGTTGGAGAATTCTATGATCATACCAAGGGGCTGGAGACTACCTAGACGGTATATGAGGTGTTGCTCCTCCAACCTGAGTTTAGCCTCATCATGGCAGTAGAGGAGGCCATGTATGGACATATCCAAATGGGAATGGGAAGCAGAGTTGAAGTGGGTGAACCGGGAGATCCTGTCTGTTGTGGAGAATGGAGCGGAGGTGCTCGACAAAGCGGTCCCCCAATCTGCATCGGGTTTCACCGATGTAGAGAAGGCCGCACTGGGAGCGACTAGGAAGACCTTCGCTCTACCTATCCGGTCTTTGCTCTACCTTTGTAAAGATGGCCTTAGCAGTTTGAGCAAATATCCTTCTCACCAGCTTTAAAGTGAAGATCAGCTTCAGGGTTTGAGACACCATTGGGGAAGGTGATAGCAGTTCACGATGCTACTTCACAAAGTGACAGTCTGGGGCAGGCAGAGGCAGGGATCAGAGTTAACATCAGGGTCACAATGTTTACTTAATGTGTCTTTTATTGTGTTCTATTGTAAAATGAAAACAGATTACACTGGAAAACACTCAGCAGATCAGGCTGCATCTATGGGAGGAGAAACAGCTAAAATTTCAGGTCAAGGACTCTGTCAGAATTCATGGAGATTTACTGGTCCTCTGAGACCATTCCCTTTTGAAATCTACCTTGCACTCACCGTATTGGCCCTCTAGAAACACTGCAAGGACAGAACCCCCAGCAAAACATATCCAAAGTTTAAAAAAAAATTCTTGCTGGGGCTTAAGGTGACATGAAGAAAAATGGAAGGGAAATACTGACAGGAAACATGTATAGAAGTGTAGGCAATTTGCTGAAATGAATAGCCAGGGCAATAAAACCACTCAAAATGTCTTCAGCAGTTACTCATGCACATTATCTGAAGGTGGATCGAGAATGAAGTCACTGTTAAGCAGGAGAATTACTGCACAACCATTACTGTGTGAAGCTTTACAGGCCCAGAAGGCAGGGAACTGCAGGGGATGCTATTAAATCTGCATTCACTGTTCTATTGCATAGAGAGCACTTAACAAAATTCCTCAGAGGAATACTTCAGAACTATGTTGCTATTGTGTACATGCGGCGTATCTAATTATTGGATAAAGATATTCATTGTTAGAAAGAGTAGCAAAATAAAGGGACTGTATGAAGCTATAAATCTCCCAGTAGGCTGAAAGTATTTTTGCCTGCCAATGAAATGTAACATTATCTATTTATTTCCCTTTGATGGTCATCTCCAAATTTCCACACAAACATATTGTTTTCCCTGAATTACGTTAGCATAACACTGAAAGCAACAATCGCTAAAGACACATCTATCAGTGTCACCGGAGAAGCTTCCCTGAGAGCGGAGGTTTAAAGGGAGATTCAATAGAAATGTTGAAAACAATGAAAGGTTTTAAACTGAAACTGTCTGCACAGGAAGGAGAGCTGATAAGGATACACAAATTTTAGGTATCAAAAGTTCTCAGGCAGAGAGGTTTGTTACGAAGTGGGATAGAAAAGCCACAACTAGCTGATGAGATGGAAGGCAGTGGCGTAGTGGTTAGTACAATGCTTTACAGTACCAGTGACCTGGGTTCAATTCCCACCCCTGCCTGAAGGAGTTTGCACGTTCTCCCAGTGACCACGTGGGTTTCCTCTAGTTTCTAGCCACAGTCCAAAGACGTACCGGTTGGTAGGTTATTTGGTCATTGTAAATTGTCTATAGCCTAGGGATAAACGGGGGTTACTTGGCGCTGCAGCTTGAAGGGCAGAGAGGGCCTATTCCACGCTGTACCTCAATAAAAATAATACATACAAATAATTGTATGAAGCATGCAAAGGATCGGAAAGGGTTGAGGAAGAATTACATCCTCCAATGAGGCTGCTTACACCTTGACACGAGAGCTAGACTATTCAGCATTGATATCGGGAAGCAGTTGTTCAGACAGAGAATCATGGGGGAAAAATCATGTTATTTAAGTGGGGGTGTTCTTTCAGGGACTTGTAGCAGTAGTCAGGTCTCTGGCAATGCAAATGGCTCTGTGACTCAGAGGGGAAGGGTGCAGTCAGAGAGGGCCAAGGTGATTGAAAGCTCGATAGTTAGGGGCCAGACAGGAGATTCTGAGGCCACAGAGGAGAGGCCAGGATACCTGGGCACCAGGGTCAAGGATATCTCTGAGCAGCTGCAACTTTTCAAAGGAGAGAGTGAACAATCAAAGGTCATTGTACATATTGGTACAACTGACATAGGTAGAATGACGGATGACGTCTTGCAGAATGAGTATGAGGAGTTTGGAAGCAAGACCTCGAGGGCAGTCATGTCCAGGTTACTCCCGGTGCCACGAGCTTGCAAGGTCAGAAATCGAAGGACAGGCCAGGTAAATTTTTAGCTGAGGAGTTGTGCAGGGGGTGGGGATTCAGGGTCTTGGACCACTGGGATATTTCTTGTGGTAGAGGTGACCTGCACAAGAACGGGCTTCACGTGAAACAGAGAGAGAACAATATCCTTGCAGAAATGTTTGCCAGTGCTGCACAGGGGCATTTAAACTAGATTGGCAGGGGGTCGGTGTGACTCTAAGCAAGTATGGCATCAAAAGCGGCCAAAGCAATTCCACATCTAACTTATAATACTTCATGTAGCAGCATTTCAGAATCACAAACAGGGCTATTGTCTTTTACATATGATGTGAAATTTGTTGTCTTGCAGCAGTAGACATAAAAAAATCTATAAATTACAAAACTAAATAATTAGTGCAAAAAAAAAGGAATAACAAGGTACTGTTGATGAGTTCGTGGACCATTCAGAAATCAGATGGTGGAGGGGATGAATCAGTTCCTAAGCTGATGAATGTGGATTTGCAGGCTCCTGAACTTCATGCACGAGAGGAATAACACGAAAGAGGGCATGTCCCAAATGGTGAGGGTCCCTAATGATGGTTGCTGCCTTCTCAAGGCATCACCTCCTGAAGATGTCCTCGGTGGTGGGGAGGATAGTGATTGTGTTGGAGCGAGCTGAGGCTACAAGCCTCTGCAGCCTCTTGCAATGCTATCCATTGGAGCATCCATGTCAGGCTATGAGACAACCAGTCAAAATGCTCTCCATCGTACAGCTAAAGACATTTGCAGGAGTCTTTGATCACTTAACAAATCTTCTCAAACTCCCAACTTCCCATCCCTGAAGCCCACAATCAGTTCCTTGGTCTTTCTGATGTTGAGTGCAAGATTGTTGTTGTAGCACCACTCAAGCAGCCAATCTACCTTGCTACCATGTGCCTCCTCTTCACCATCTGAGATTTTACCAACAGCAGCGGGGTCATCAGCAAATTTGTTGATGTTCCTTCATACATCCGCTACTGTGGGAAAAGTAGATCCTCCGTATCTCTGTCCTAAAGCTACTCCCCAAATCTTGACCCTATGCTCCCCCGGTCCCCCGTTCTAGTCTCACCTACCAGTGGAAATAACTTCTCTGCTTCTATTTATATACTCTTTTCATAATTTTTCTACAAATTCCCCCCTCATTCTTCTGAATTCCAGCAAGTATAGTCTCAAGCAACTCAGTCTGTCCTCACAGGCTAACATCCTCATCTCTGGAACCAGCTGCACCATCTCCAAAGCCTGTCTGTGTTTCCTCAAGAACGGAGACCAGAATTGCATGCAGTACTCCAACTGTGGCCTCACCACTATCCTGTACAGTTGTAGCATAATCTTCCTGCTCTTAAATTTAATTCCTCGAGCAATGAAGGCCAATATTCCATTTGCCTTCTTAATAATCTGTTTGCACCTGCAAGCCAGCCGTTTGCAATTCATGCCCAAGCACATCCAAGTCCCTCTGCTCAGCAGCTTGTTGCAGTCACTGATCGTTTAAATAATAACCTGATCTTCTATTTTTTTGCATCCTGCTCCATCTTCCAATGGTGTACTCCAAGGTACAGCAGTTGTCCAAGCAAAGATACCCTTCTGCATACTACTGATCTAATGCATGATTATTTGAGTCATTGCCACCTTCCTGTTGGCTTGAACCAGTCTAGCTATTCTCCTCTGATGTTTCTTATTAACAAGGCATGTTTGCCCATAGGACAACCACCCATTGGATTTTTTTTTGTTGTTTCGTGTACCATTCTCTGTAAACTCTGGAGACTGTTGTGCATGGAAATCCCAAGAAACCAGAAGTTTCTGAGATTCTCAAAGCACCCCATCTGGCACCAACAATCACTCCATGGTCAAAGTCACTAAGATCACAATTTTTCCCCATTCTGATGTCTGGTCTGAACAACAAACGAACCTCTTGACCATGTCTCCATGCTTTTATGCATTAAGTCACTGCCACATGATGGACTGATTAGATATTTGTATTAATGAACAGGTGTACAGGTGTACCTAATAAAGTAGCCACTGAGTGCATATTTTACGCGCTGTCCCCTTTCCAAATCTTTAATATATATTGTGAACAGTTGCAGGTCCAGCACTGAGCCCTGTAGCACTCCACTTACGACTGGTTACCAACCAGAGAAATGCCCGTTTAGCTCAAGCCTCTGCCTTCCATTGACTATCAAATCCACTATCTATGCTAATACATGACCCCAAGCTCCATTCATGCTTACCTTATGGATAAGTCTTTTATGCGGCACCATTCTTTCAAAGTGTGCATATGAGGCATTGAGCTTATCAGGGAACGAAGCATCACTGCCATTTATGCTGTTAGTTGTAGCCTTAGAGGAAGTAATGGCATACAAACCCTGCCCCAGCAGCTGTCTATCCAATTCAGTCTAGTTTCATTTGGAAATGCCTTCCCACTATCACAATGGCCTTCTGTATGTCATACCTGGACTTCATGTTTAATTCTTGATCTCCAGTCTTGAATGACACATCCCTCTGTATACAGTGAACCTCCTGGTTCATCGACAGTTTCTGGTTTGGTTAGACTCGGTACGTTCTCAAAGGCATTTACTTGTCCACACTGGTCTTGATGATGGCATATTCGTTCAGGTGCAAAGATAAATTCTGGATTGTGGTCCACTCCACTGATTGAAAGCAGTCCTGTAATCATTCCTCCACCTCTCTGGACCACACCATCGCTGTCCTCACCGTGGGTATTACAGACATCAGTCTCTGCCAATATGCTGGCAGTAGAAGTACGATGTCAAGCGCGGGCACATGATGGCACAGTAAATGTTCCTGATGATGGCGTAACAGTGACTGAGTACATTGGCTCCTCTAGTTCTGCAGATGCCATTTTGGTGGTGGTTGATCAGAGACTTCTTCAGGCTGGCCTGGTTGAAGTCTCCTGCAACAATTGGGAAGGCATCAGGGTGTGCTGTCTCATGGCTATAGATCACAGTGCACAGCTCCTCCAGTGCCAGCCTGACGTCCACCAGGGCCAGAACGTACACTGCAAACCGCATGGTGCAAGTACAGTATGTTACCCAAAAACCCACTTGCATGATTTTATTTAATAACATTTTATAAAGCACATCTGAGATATCAAACACATATTTACTAATTTGTACATATGTAGATACAACTTGAAATTTTTCCAGTAGGTTTGTCAAACTTGATTTCCATTTTTGAAATGTACGTTGACCTGTCCAGTTCTATTGCTATTTTCTAAGTACTCTGTTACCACTTGTTTACTGATAAATTTCTGTTCTCACTACTGATGCCAGGCTATATGTCCTCTCTCTCTCTCTCTCTCTCTCTCTCACTCACTCACCCACTCACACTCACTCTCTCACACACACCCTCCTTTTCTAACCAGTTGGGTTATATCTCCTACTTTCCAATCTGTGGGAACTGTCCTGGAACCTCTGGTAGTTTTGGAGGATGACAATTAGTGCATCAGACATTGGGCTTCCTTTGAACACAGCATGTTCATTCTTATCATCCCTCCCACAGACTGGTCAAGCATCAGCTTGACAAAATCTGCTTCATATGATCATTTATTGCAGATCATGTACCAGATCAACACACACAAGATGCTGGAGGAACTCAGCAGGTTAGGCAGCATCTATGGAAATGAATAAACAGTTAACATTTTGGGCTGAGACCCTTCTTCAGGACTCTGATGTACCAGGTTCCTCTGTCACAATCCCTGGGCACATCTTTCAGCAAAGGCAGGACAGACCTACCAGAGTTGACTACAAAGATTGGTAGGAGACCTTGTGATATAGAGTCCTCATGGGATTAAGTGAAGCTTGGGCAAGGAAACTTCCTCTTTGATAATGGAAAAACCTTGAGTCTCAGCAAATGAATCAATTTTCCAACTACTTTCCCACTGCACATTAAGTTCAGGGTCAACAAACGAGAAGATATTTGACAAATTGGTCTTCTTGGCTAGGAGCTCATCAATCTCCTGAAGCAAGAATTCTCTCCACCAACAGCAGACAGTGGTTGTAGTGTGCACCATCTACAAAATACGCTACTGTTAATTGCCCAGGTTACTCTGACATTTTGTCCCAAACTTCTGACTACTAATACTGAGAGGGAAAGGTAGAAGATTCAAGCATTGGCGGTCTTTCATTATCACTGGGTCTCGATCTTGGAACCTCCTTCCCATACCGTTGTGGGAGTACCTTTACCAGAAGGACTGATGTGTTTTGAGAAGGCAGCTCGCCACCATCTTCTCACGGGCAGCTAGGAAAAGGCAATAAATGTTGGTCTTGCCAGTGACAAGCAGTTTCTGAAAATGAATTCTTAAATACATCTTTAAGTAAATACTAATTAAGGTAAACCAAACCTGTAACCTGTAATATTTGGGTTTCAGCACAGCCTGGGGCAGTGTGAGATACCCATCTGCTTCAAACGGGCTTCAATCATACTGGTGCCTAGGAAGAACGTGCTAAACTTCTTCAATTACTATTATTCAGTAGCACTTACTGTACGTCCATTGTAATGAAGTGCTTTGAGAGGTTGGTGATGAAACAGGAGGAGGAAACTGAAGGTCCATGAGCTAGTCCTCATCAGGAGATGAGAGGTGGAAAGGGTCAGTAACTTCAAATTCTTCAATATTTTCATTTCGGAGGATCTGTCCTGGGTCTAGCACTTAAGTGCCATTACAAAAGAGACACAGCAGCACCTCTTCTTTATTAGAAGTGTGCAAAGATTTGGTATGTCATCTGCAACTGCACTCACTCGTACTCACAGTCCATTACAGGTAAAGGCCTCAACAATTCGGCACAGGAAAGCAGCATCCATCATCAAAGGCCATGCTCTCTTCTCACTGCTGCCATGAAGAAGAAGGTATACAAGCATTAGGACTCTCACCACCAGGTTCAGGAACAGTTATTACCCCTCAACCATCAGGCTGTTGAAGCAAAGGGGAAAGCTTCATTCAACATCACCTGCTCCATCATTGAAATGTTCCCACAGCCTATGGACTCACTTTCAAGGACTCTCCATTTCACATTCTTGATATTTATTGCTTATTTATTTGTTATTATCATTTCTTTCTTTTTGTATATGCACTTTTGGTTGTCTTTTACACACTGGTTGAATGCCCAAGTTGATGTGGTCTTTCATCAATTCTATTATGGTTATTATTCTATAATGGATGTATTGAGTATGCCTGCAAGAAGATGACTGTCAGGATATGATGACATACATGTACTTTGATAATCAATTTACTTTGAACTTTGAAGTTCAAGTTCAAGTTTATTGTGATCTGACTGTACATTTATACAAACAAATGAAACAACGTTCCTCTGGACCACAATGCACCAACAAAATCTATACATACACAACACATAAAACAAAATAGTACCACAATTAAGTTAATAGAATATAATTCAAAATGCATGTAGTGCACTGCACAGGTAAACAGTGAAAGATAAAGTAGACAGTAAACAGCTCGTTGTCCTAGTGATGAGATCTTGATGGTGGTAGAGTATTCATTAGTCTCACAGCCAGTGTGAAGAAGCTGTAACCCCCAGTCTGGCAGTCCTAGTCCTAAAGCTACTTAGTAGTGGGTCAAAGAGATAGTGGGATAGGTGGTAGGGATCCTCAACAATGCTACAACACTCTCAGTAAATGTCAAAAATGGGGGGAAGAAGACCCCGGTGATCCCCTGGTCCATTTTCACTAACCTCTGAGGGTCTTGCAGTCCAATGCCTTGCAGCTTTCATACCACACAATGATGCACCCAGACAGGACACTCCTGATGGTGCTCCGGTAGAAAGTTGTCAGAATGGGAGCAGAGATCCCTACACACTTCAATCTCCTCATTTTAGAAAGTGAGAACGCTGCTGTACCTTCTTGACTAATGAAGAGGTGTTGTAGGTTCAGGTTTGATGGTCCGTTACATGCATACCAAGAAACCTTGTGCTCTTCACCACCTCCGTAGAAGAGCTATTGATGTTCAATGGAGGGTGGCCAACCTGCACCTTCCTAAAGACCACAATCATTTCTTCTGGCTTGTCCATGTTGATACTCAGGTTGTTCTCACACCATTTGACAAGCCTCTCTGCCTCCTCTTTGTAAGCCAACTCATCATTGTTGCTGATGAGGCCAACCACTGTAATATAGTCAGTGCATTTTGAGCTGGATCTGGCAGTGCAGTTGTGAGTCACAGCTTGAAAAGCAGTAGGCTGAGCACACAGTCCTGGGGGGCACCAGTGCTCAGCATGATGGAGCTTGAGATATTGCTGCCCACCCAAGTCTGGGGTCTTTCCAACAAGAAGTCCAAGATCCAGTTTCAGTTATAGACTTGATCTATACCAACTTGTGGAGTCTCCAAGGCTGCCCGCCACCTTTCCTGTTCAGGAACCATCATTACCCCTCAACCATCAGGCTCCTCAGCCGATACTGAACTGATTCCATAACCTATGGATTCACTTTCAAGGACTCTATAATTCATGTTCTCAAAGTTGTTTATTATTTATTTATTATTATCATTTTATTTTTCTTTTTGTACTTGCACAATTTACTGTCTTTGGAACGTTGGTTGTTTGTCTATATTATTTGCGTGTAGTTTTTCATTGATTCTATCATGTTTCTTTGTATCTACTGTGAATACCCACAAAAAATTCATCTCAGGGCTATATACGATGCCATATATGTACTTTGATAATAAATTTACTTTGAACTTCGAATAAAATTTGAACTTTGATGCAGGATTTCAATCCAAAACATTGACAATTCCTTTTCTCCCACTAATACACAATGGACAAAACCCACTGAGTTCCTCCAGTAGATTGTTTTTGCTACATTTTATCACCATAGTTCTGTCTTCCTTCATCAACCAGCGTTAAATTCCATGACAAATCTCGATGGCATTATGTACGTAGATGCGACATAAGTGCACATACGCAATAAAATATGTTCTCACATGTCTCCATGTCTCTTTCTAACTTCCCTGTATACTCTACATAGCTTGAATTCAAAGCAAGGAGTGCATCCATTTCAGAGGAAGCCACAGATCAAGAGGAGCAAAAGAATTTAAAAGGAATCTACAAGTGAAAAGAGGCTTCGCTCTGTCCTTTAATCTGGCAAGGAACCGATGGCACATGTGCCAGGCAGGAATTTATTTCTAATATCTCTCTCCCCTTTTTTGATCTCTCTCTGTGTCTCCATCTCTGGAGACAAACTGTCAACCAATATCTTTTATAAGCCTACCAATTCCCACAGTTATCTTGACTAAACCTCTTCCCTCCCTATCTCCTGTAAAAATGCTACTCCCTTTTCTCAGTTCCTTCACAACTGTTCCCAGGATGCCACCTTCCGTTCCAGGACATCAGAGATGTCTCCCTTCTCCAAAGAATGGGGTTTCCCTTCCCCCACTATTGATGCTGCCTTCACCTGCATCTCCTCCATTTCCTGAACATCCGCATTCGCCCCATCTTCCCACCGCCTTAACAGTTACAGAGTTCCTATTCTCCTTACCTACCACCCCATCAGCCTCCACATCCAACACATCATTTCTACCATCTCCAAAGGCATCTTACTACTAAACATACCTTATCCTTTGTCCATACATCCCTCCTCACTCATCTCCCTCCAGGCACTTACCCCTGCAGGGGTAAGCACTGCATCTGTCCATATATCTCCTCCCTCACCTCCATTCAGGGCCCCAAACAGAACTTCCAGGTGAGGCATCACTTCACCTGCAAAGCTGCTGGGGAAATCTATTACATCCAGTACTCCCGATGTGGGCTCCTCTAGATTGGTGAGACCCATTGTAAATTGGGGGATTGCTTTGTCAAGCACCTCCTCTCCATCCGCCATAAGTGGATCTTCCAGGTGGCCAAACACTTTAATGCAAATTCCCTTTCCCATTCCAACATGTTGATCCATGACCTCTTCTTGTGCCAAAATGAGACCACCTTCAAGATGGAGGAGCAACACCTTATATTCCATCTGGGTAGCCTCCAACCTGATGGCATGAATATTGATTTCCCCTTCTGGTCATTTTTATCGCTCCCCCTCCCTCTTCCTCTATTCCCCACTCTGGCCTTTTACCTCTTCTCCCTCTGGTGCCCCTCCTCTTTCCTTTTCTCCTAGGGTCAACCCTCCTCTCCTATCCAATTCCTTCTTCTCCAGTCCTATCAGCTTCTAGTTTGCCTCCATCCCTTCCCCTCTTCCCCCTTCCATTTCAGTCTTGAAGAACGACCTTATCCTGAAAGGTTGACTGTTCGTTTCCATAGATGCTGCCTGACCTGCTGAGTTTCTCCAGTATTTTGTGTGTGTTGCTTTGGATTTCCAGCATCTGCAGACTTCCTTGTGTTTATACTGCGGAATCTGTTGTGAATTATAGTTTCAAGCACAGCATTCTATGTTGTTAAACATTTTATACCAATTTTCATAAACCTCTGCCCTCTGGTTTTGAATCTCTCACAGTGAGTAAATCCACTGAAACCCAGAGCCATTTCCATCATTTCTATTACACCTCCTGTTGCTCTTCCTTGCTGTAACGACAAATATTGTCAAACCTCCATTCTGAAATCAATCATCCTGCTATTCTTACAGTCAGTATTCTCCACTCCAAGCAATGATGTTCTTCGTTATGTACAGTGCCTAGAAATGGTCATAAATTTCCTGCTGTTTCCTCTATAAATCTGTTTCCTCTGATTATGGACTCTCCTACCAGTGGAAACAATTACCTACAATTTCAATTGCAAAATGCAGTTACTTTTTCTGTCCTGGCTCCTAGAGGGACAAGTCATGGAAACAAGCCCTTCGGCCCATCTAGTCCTCTAATCATCAAGTGCCCGTTTTCACTAATCCTCCATTAATCCCACACTCTCCTCAGCTCCTTTCGGATTCTATCGCTCAACTATATATGGGGGCAGTTTACAGTGAACAATCAACTTACCAATCTGCATGTCTTCAGGAAGAAACCCACACAGTCACACGAAGAACATGCAAACTCTGCTTATTTGCACCTCATGTCAAGATTGGATGCGGGTCTGCAGTGTGGTGAGGCAGAGGGTCTACGAGCTGATCCACTGCGCTGCCCAATCAAAAGCTGACTTTCACGTGGACTGAAATTTCTGAACTTCTACTCACTCTGGAAATTCAAAGGGATACAAATCCTATGATGTCTACAGGAAGTGCGCCTCTCTGTGCAGAGAGCACAAGGAGCAGCAGTTACTCTCGTTGGGCACTCCTTGGGCACCTGGTATTCTAAGCAAGTGCCAGACTGTCAGCCAAGACATTGACTAGCATTGGGCTCACACCTCTGTCATGACATCTGTCCCTCCCCACCTCTCACCTCAGGCCAGATGAAGACTGGGGCCACTGGACACTCTAAACGCTGCCTTCAAACGAAGTACCTGTGGCACATTTCAGGACCAATAATATCCAACATTGGGGATGGGCAAGAAATGGTGGCTATGCCCAGATCCACAAACAAAACCGAATTTTAAAAAAACTCCCAGCTTTGGGCCTTTAGCACAGCTGGCATCATCAGCAGGGAGACAATGTCTGAAACCCATTAAGGATACGAGAATATCTAAACAAAATTCTCCTTATTTACTCTATCAAATCCTCTACTTGTGCATCCACTGAGGAAATGCTCCTAGTTAGGTATTGTGAAAGTTTACTCAAAGAAAAGCCTAGTTCATTGCTTTGTAAATCAATAAAACCCTCTACCTTTTTCTACGTGTGCCCGCCTCCATTAGAGCTGTATTGGGCTCCTGACAAATATCAACCAACCATGATAAACATGTTTGGGTGGAGAGCATCCCTAGAGATTGACCTTAGTTCACCAGCTTCTGAAATGGATATCAGACATTCTAAACAAGTGAGCTGTTGACTAAATGGGCTTTCATTGGCTTCTGAGTGCTTGCCCAGGATACAAGTTAATTACACCTGTCTATCCTCAAGTTCACTTGCTTTCGTTATCTATCCTCTGTCATGTGGTGGCATTTTATTTTTCCGCCGTTCTGAGGTCTCTTAACTCAATGACAAGAGCCGTATAGGAGGATTTAGTGAGGTTAAAGCTGGGGTTTCCCGTTGTGTGGTTAGTTAGAGCTATAAATTTAGGAGGATAGCTTGGCAACGGCAACCTTAACGTTATCAGACCATGAACAAAGGCAGCTCTGAGGGAATGCCATGAATCATGAGAGATCAAAGGGACCTGGAGAAAGGCACCCTCATTTTAAGAGAGAACTAGGCAGCCACTTAGAAGAAAATAATTAAATCTTGTATAAATCATTTACTCAACAAACCCATCATTAATTTTTGCAATACATTGACTAGTCTGATGCCTTAAAGGGAGTGTCAATCTAATTGTACAGTTTGTAAAGGTGATCTGTAATAATTATTTGTTACTCTGTCTAACATAAAGGCTTTGCTGCGCAGGTCTTGTAATATGTTGTTAAAGATGTTATCAGTCTTGCTCTGGTGGTTTTTTGTTGTGGAACACCATAGTAAGTGAGAGTTTGCTGAAACTCCCTGCCTCTTGATGGAAGGAGTGAATTAGCCCAGCTTCTTAATTCAGTGCATTGATCTCTTAATTGTGCAGGTATGAGAACTTTAAGGTTGGATAACATTGGATACAGTGCGATTTCCATCAACATTCTTCCTTATAAGGAGACTACTCGGTCCATCAGGTCCATGCCAGCTCACTGGGAGGCAATCTCATTGGTCCCATTCTCTCTCTGTAGTCCACTGTACGTCTGCCACTCATTCTTTCCCACATGTTCCCATCAGCTCTGCGTTGATTCATTTCGCCATTAACCAGCTCTGAGCAGGAGCTTACAGTGGCCATTGAACCTCTCAGTACATCTTTAGGGTATGTAAAGAAGCTGAAGCACCCAGGGGAGAAACACGTGGTCGGTCGCAGGGCGAACATGCAAGCTCAAACACAGATGCCACACAAGGTCAGGATCAAAACCTGACTGCATTGTCACTGCTTTGCTATTAGTTTTGCCATCGGAGTAACGGACCCAGGCCTATAACTGAAGCGTAAAGCAACACCAGGAGCCAACCAGTGCAGTAAATGGTTTTTGGAGAGCAGCCTGTTCTCTAAGTGAGCTGGCTGTGTAATATCTCAGATGGCTTAACAAATTACTATATACATTATTTTGTAGGGAGCACTGAGAAGTCCTAGAGTACAGTGATGCAGTGGTTTAGAACAACAGCCAAAGTTCTGGATTATTGAACCATAGGCATGAATTGGAATCCCACCACACCATCTGGAAAATGCAAGTAGTGAGTCTGGATTTAAGCTGGTTGAAGTAATAGTTGCCGGAAAATTACTGCAGTCACAATTTCCCACCTGGCTTGGAAAGGTCACCAGCAGGACCTTTACCATTCTCACCTATTCTGGCTGACTCAGGAAATTAGACCCAGCAATTCGGGATGGCCCAATAAATGCTGGAATTACCAGAACAGTGTAAAAACACACACAGAGATTTCATTGCAAGGTCCCAGTTAAAATGGAAGCTGGGATTGTATTGATCTGGTTGCTTAGAACAACGGCATCCTTGAACTATTCCCTCTGTTTAGCCTCATCTTGCAGTGTATTTTATGGGAACTAAGATCCATTGAAACTTGGCTGTCCATGAGGCACGACAGAATGGAGAAGGCCAGCTTAAAGAAGAAGGTAGTGGCTATACCCACATCCACAAGGGAAACTGGACGAGAAAGGCTATTTTAATGGCGTGTGCTTCTCTGTGACAGGTGAGGTAGTGTGGAATCTTAGACACTCAGCCGACATGTCTCATATCTGTCCTGCACTAACATGAAACCAGCATCCTACCCTCATCAGTGTCCTCAGTCCTGGGATATACTGCTGAGGCCAAGGTGTTGTAATCAAAGCTTCACGGAGGGAGAAAAGCCAATCTTCCTGGGCGATTTCAACAGCAGGGTGGAATCCCTCAGTGGGGGAGGGGGGGGAGATCAAGGAAATCCAGCTCCAATGCATTCTTCCTCCTAAGCGGATGCTAGGAGCCCAGTCGTGACATAGCCAACACCAGAATTCCTGGTTTTCCAATATTTTTTAGTGTTTCAATTTTTTGAACGTCCTATATGGCTGTGGCAACAACATGTGCCCTGCGGCTTCCAGAATCTTCCAAAGGTATAAGAACAGAGTGTGAAGTAACATAAGATGTAGGAGCAAAATTAGGTCATTCGTCCCATCGAGTCTGCTCCACCATTTCATCATGGCTGTTCCAATTCCTTCTCAACCCATTCTCCTGCTTTCTCCCCATAGTCTTTCACATCCTGACTAATCAAGAACTTATCAATCTACCCTTTAAATACACCCAGTGATCTGGCTTCCACAGCTGCCTATGGCAACTAATTCCACAGATTCACCACTCTCTGGCCAAAAAATTCCTCCTCATCTCTGTTCTAAAAGGACATCTCTCAATTCTGAGGCTGTGCCCTCTGGTCCGAGACATCCCCCACCCCCAATGGAAACATCCTCTCCACATCCACTCTACCCAGGCCTTTCAATGTTTGATTGGTTTCAATGAGATTCCACACCCCCACCCAACAATTCTTCTAAATTCCAGCAAGTAATGGCCCAGAGTCATCAATGCTCCTCATACAATAAGATTTTCATGCCCAGAATCATCCTTGTGAACCTCCTCTGAACCCTCTCTAATGTCAGCACGTCCTTTCTTAAACAAGGGGCCCAAAATTTCTCACAATATCCCAAATGAGGCTTCATCAGTGCCTTATAAACCTCGGCATTACATCCTTGCTTTTATATTCTAGTCCTCTTGAATTGAATTCTGATACTGCATTTGCTTTCCATACCACTGACTCAAGCTGCAAGTTATCCTGCACAACAACTCCCAAGTTCCTTTCTACTTTGGATTTTTGAATTTTCACCCCATTTAGAAAACAGACTATGGTTTTATTCCTTCTACCAAAGTATATGACCGCACACTTCCTGACACTGTATTCCATCTACCACTTCTTTGCTCATTCTCCTAATCTGTCTGGGTCCTTCTGCACTCTCCCTGCTTCCTCAGCGCTACCTGCCCATCCACCTACCTATCCACCTACCTTCGTATCAGCCGCAAGCTTGGCAAAATGCCATCAATTCCTTTGTCCAAATCATTGACTTACAAGGTAAAAAGAAGGCCACTAGTCACTGGCAGCCAATCAGAAAAGGATCCCTTTATTCCCATTTCTTGCCTCTTGCCATTCAGCCAATGCTCTATCATTGCTAGCATTTTTCTTGTAATAGCATGGGCCCTTTTCTTGTTAAGCAGCCTCATGGGTGGCATCTTATCAAAAGCCTTTTGAAAATCCAAGTACACAACATGCACCGATGCCCCCTTCTCTATCCTGCTTATCATTTCCTCAAAGAAATCCAACAGATTTGTCAGGCAAGATTTTCCCTTAAGAGAACCATTGTGACTTCGGCCTATTTTATCACTTGCCTCTCAGAATCCCAAAACCACATCCTTAACAATCGACTTTAGCAACTTCCCAACCACTGAGATCAGCTAGCCGGCCTATAATTTCCCTTCTTGAAGACTGGAGTGAAATTTGCAGGTTTCCAATCCTCCAGAATCATGCCAGAATCTATTGATTCTTGAAAGATCATTACTAATGCCTCCACAATCTCTTCAGCTACCTCTTTCAGAATCCTGGGGTATATTCTATCTGGTCCAGGTGACTTATCTACATTCAGACCCTTCAGTTTCCCAAGCACGTTCTCCCTAGTGATAGGATCTGCACTCAATCCTGCCCCCTGACACTCTCGAACTTCTGGCATATTGCTAGCATATTCCACAGTGAAGACTGTTGCAAAGTACTTATTCAGTTCGTCCACCATTTCCTTGTCCCTCATTACTACCTCTCCGGCATCATGTCTGGTCAGCCGCACTATTACTTGCGATAAATTTATGTACATTCTACAAGAGTTGTATTCCACAATTTAACTGTCCCCTATTAGGTAAGTAAGCAAGCATCCACACACCTATCATATGTGTGTACATGATTATTTAAATTAGCGACAGAGAGCCTAATCATTGCAAGGCGGGGTTCATTTGAAAAGAGCAAGTCCCTTGGGAGTAAGTGAGTTTTATTTGAGTCAATAAAAAAACCAAGATGTAAGTGAAGCAGCCATTGTTGGAGCGGACCAGTGTTAGAGTGGGCAGGCTTTGGTTCAGCAGGCTTCAGTGAGAACAGATGGAGGCTAAGGGTGCTGAGCCCTTTCTTACCATTTCTCTTTGATTGTGGAACTTGGACTCGAGAAGTTGCAGCCAAAGCTTGGCGAGAAGAAGTAGAGTGACCTGCAGTAGGTGAATGGGAAACACAAAGTTTTCAGAGAGAAGTCACAGGTAAGGACAGGGAAGTTTTTTTTTATTGTCTGTAGATCTTTAGTCCTCTATTCAGTGTAGGTAGGATGCTTAAGACAGTGGAATGTTTCTTCTGCGAAATGTGGGTTTTCGGGGTGCCTGACCATCTCCCTCATGATTATATCTGCAGGAAAGTATCCATCTCCAGCTCCTGACCAACAAGATGAAGTAAATGGAGCTGGTGCTGGATGTACTCAGGACCCCCTGGGAGAACGAAAACTTTGTAGATGAAACTTCTGCTCAGAAGGCCACACCCAGAGCGCAGGCTTCAGAGAGTAGATGGATGACAACCAGAAGTAAGGGGGGTAAGCAGTCAATGGTAACACAGGTTCTCCTGTGGTCATTCCTCTCAGCAACAAGTATACCCCTTTGGATACTGCTGGGGGGTGTGACTAAAAGGGAACCACAGCAGCAGCAACCAGTCCAGGGACACTGTGGCTGGCTCTGAGGCTCAGCAGGAAAGGGAAAAGTCAGGCACAGTGATAGTGATAGGAGACTCAATAGTTAGGGAATGGGCAGGAGATTCTGTGGCGTGAAAGAGATGCCAGGATAGCGTGTTATCCCCCAAAGGCTGAGGTCCAGGATGTCTCGGAACAGCTGCAGAATATTCTCAAGGGTGAGGGTGAGCCCCTGGAGGTCATGGTGCACATTGGCACTAATGACATAGATAGAAAGGGGGAAAGAGGTCCTGCACAGAGATTATAGGGAGTTAGGAAAGATGCTGAAGAGCAGGACCTCCAAGGCAGTCATCTCTGGATTACTCCTGGTGCCGTGGGCTAGTCGGGACAGGAATAGGATGATAATGCAGATGAATGAGTGACTGAGTGACGGGCCAGGGTTGCACGATCTTGGACCATTGGACACTCTTCTGGCGCAGGGGTGACGTGTACAAGAGGAAATGCTTGTACGTAAACTGGAGGGGAGCCAATATCCTGGCTGGGAGGTTCGCTAGTGCTTCTCGGAAGAGTTTAAATTAGCTTGGCAAGGAGAGAGGAACCAGAGCACCAGGTCAGAAAGTGGAGGGGTGGAGAGGACGGTAGATGTCAGGGCCCGTGAAAATAGACAGGATCAAAATAATAGATACAATAAGACAGATAGTTTGAAGTGCGTGTATTTTAATGCTAGGAGTATAATGGGTAAAGGTGGTCATGACGATGATGATAGATACTTTATTGATCCCAAAGGAAATTACAGCGTCACAGTGGCATTACAAGTGCACAGATATACAAATATACAAATATTAGAAGAGAAGTAAGAAAAAGTTTTTTAAAACGTTACCTCAAACAGCCTAACAGGAGGAGTTCATCACTTCCCCAGCTATAGGTTGACTCATCATAGAGCCTAATGGCTGAGGGTTAAGAATGACCTCATATAGTGCTCTTTGTAACAGCACAGTTGTCTTAGTCTATTACTAAAAGTGTCCCTCTGTTTAGCCAAGGTGGCATTCAGAGGGTGAGAAGCATTGACCAGAATTGCCAGGATTTTCCATAGGGTCCTTTGTTCTACCACAGCCTCCAGTGTGTCCAGTTTGATTCCTATAACAGAGCCAGCCTTTCTAATCAATTTATTGAGCCAGTTGGCATCACCCGTGTTGATGCCATTGCCCCAGCACACCACCATATAGAAAATTACACTGGCGACAACTGGTAGAACATGTGAAGGAGAGGTTTGCATACTCCAAAGGACCTCAGTCTCCTCAGAAAGCAGAGGCAACTCTGGCCCTGACCCTAGCCTCTGTGTTGGTGCTCCACTCAAGTCTGTCATCCAGGTGCACCCCTGGGTACTCGTAGGTCCTCACCACATCCAAGCCCTCACTATCAATAGTAACAGGCAGCAATGAAGGCTTAGTCTTCCTAAAGTCCATCACCATCTCCTTTGTCTTACTAATGATGAGCTGCAGATGATTCAGCTTGCATCATTTGACAAAGTCATCCACCAGGGCCCTGTATTCATCCTTCCATCCTCCACTTATACACCCAACTATTGCTGAGTCATCAGAGAATTTCTGCAGATGACACGACTCAGTGTTGTATCAGTGATGAACTTAGGGCATGGGTAAGTACATGGAACTATGATGTTGTGCCAATTACAGAGACTTGGTGTGAGAAGGCCCTGAATGGGTGCTTAATGTCCCAGGGTTTTGATGTTTAGGAAAATATAGACAGCGAGGTAAAATAGAAAGGGGAGTTGCACTACTAATCGGGGTAAACATCACAGGTGCACTCAGAGAGGACATAATGGAGGGTTCTTCCACAGAGTCTACATGGGTAGAACTCAAAAATAGGAAGGGTACAATCACTGTGATGGGATTGTACTACAGGCTCTCCATTGAGGAGAATTGGGACTGGGACATTGAGAAACAGGTATGCAGGCAGATTGAGGAAAGCTGTAAAAGCAATAGAGTTCTCGTCAAGGGGGACTTCAACTTCCCTAATATAAGCTGGAACGTTCTGCATACAACTGGTTTAGATGGAGCAGAATTTGTTAGGTGCATCCAGGAGAGTTCCTTAAATCAATACAGTATGTAGTTAGTCCAACAAGAGGAGGGGCTGTACTGGACCTGGTGTTGGGTAATGAACTGGCCAGGTGACCGACCTTCCAGTGAGTGATGGAACATTAACCACAGCTCTTTAAGTTTTAACATTACTATAGATAAGGATAAATGGACCTTGCAGGAGAGTATTAAACTGGATCAGAGAAAATTACAAGATTGTTAGACAGGAACAAAGGATAGTTAATTGGGAACAGCTGTTTTTGGGCAAGTCCATATCCTACATGTGGAGGGTGTTTAAAGACCGAACGCACAGGACAGGTATCTATGTTCCAGTCAGAAGGAAGGACAAAGATGGCAAGCTAAGAAAACCCCGGATGTCGAAGGAGGTGATGAATGTAGTCAAAAAAAGGTGTGTAGAACTTCGGAAGTTAGAGTCAAACAGAGTCCTAAAGGATTATAAAGAAACCAGAAAACAACTCAAGAAGGAAATTCGGAAAGCCAGTATGGGCCATGAAATATCCTTGGCAAATAGAATAAAGAGAATCCCAAGGCATTCTATATATACATCAGGAGCATGACAATAACTAGGGAGAGGATGGGACCACTCAAGGTTAAACGGAGGAACATTTGCTTGGATGTGAAGGATGTGCATGACATCCTTAATGAGTGCTTTAGACCAGGATTTATCAAGGAGAAGGACATAGAGGATAGGAAGATCAGGCTGAGAATATTAATATACTAGGGCATTTCAAAGTAATGGAGAAGGTAGTGTTGGGAATCTTAAGGAATATTGAGGAGGATATGTCTCCAGGGTCTTATGGGATATACTCCAGGTTATTGGGAGAGGCAAGTAAAGAGATTGCTGCGGCCTTAACCAATATCTTTGTGACCTCTCTAGCCTCAAGCAAGGTCCCGGAGAACTGGTGAATAACTAGTGTTATTCCATTTATCTAAGAAGGGAATCAGAGATAATCCTGGAAACTACAGACTGATGAGCTGATGTCAGTGGTAGCAAAGTTGCTGGAGAGAATTCATAGGGATAGGATTTATGAGCATTTGGAAAACTGTGACCTAATTAGGGAGAGCCAGCATGGCAAGTTGTGTCTTACTAAATTGATTGAGATTTTTGATGAGGTGGCGCGTGTGATTGATGAAGGTAGAGGTGTGGATATTATCTACATGGATTTTAGTAAAGCATTTGACAAGGTCTCTCATCCAGAAGATTAAGATGCATGGGTTCAATGGTGAATTGGCTGTTAGGATTGCCCACAGAAGACAAAGGGTGGTGGTTGAAGGGATTTATTCTACCGGGAGGACTATGGCAGGGTGTTTTCTCTCGGGTGGCAGAGAGTGAGGGGAGATCTGATAGAGGTTTATAAGATTACGAGAGACATAGATAGAGTAGACAGACAGTATTCGTTTCCGAGGTTTGAAATGTTTAATACCAGAGGTCATGCATTGGAGATGAGAAGGGGTAATTTTAAAGGAGATGTGAGAGGTAATTTTTCTACATAGAAAGCGGTGGGTTCTTTGAATACACTGCCTGTGGTGGTGGTAACGGCAGATACATTTGGGACTTTCAGGAGACGTTTAGAATGGAACATGAATGTGAGCAGAATGGAGGGATATGGCCGTTGTTTAGGCATAAGGGATTAGTTTAGTTGGCCAATTGATTACTAATTTATTGGGTTTGGAACAACTTTGTGGGCCGAGGGGCTTGTTCCTGAGCTGTATGTTTGCACACTGTGTGATAAGAGTCGAGAACTACTCTGACAGGGAGAGAGTTAGCCAGATATAACATTGATATCACAGCCCTAAGTGAGACCCGGCTAGCAGGAGAAGGTGAACTTTGTGAACGGAGAGCAGGATACACATTCTTTTGGAGTGGAAAAGGAAATCAAGGCCAACGTGAGGCTGGGGTTGGATTTACAGTGAAGACAGAACTCGCTGGCAGGCTTACTGGATGGACATCCATTGGGTGTGAATGACCATGAAACTCCCCCGATGCATTGTAGGAAGCACGTCACCATCGACAGCACTTATGCCCCAACTGAGATGATGAAAAGGACAAGCTTTATGAAGAACTGCAGTCAGTTATTGCCACTGTTCCCAAGACAGACAAGTTTATTATCCTCAATGACTTCAATGCAAGAGTAGGCTCTGACAACACCTCCTGAGATGGGGTCAGTGGGGAAATTCGGCATTGGCAGGTATCACTGCACCTGGAGCAGGCCGTGGCCTCTGCTCGGCGCAGGGCTATGTGAACGTTGTGGAGCAGCGAGAAGAAACAGGCAGAACCAGCCCTCACCTCACTCCGGTCCCAGCACCCTGACCGTTTCAATCTGGCCCGGCATTTAAATCACTCAAGCTTTAGATCGTTCCTTGCTCTTGGACTGTTGTGGGGCTTGAACCCTACCACCACGATTCAGCCTATACCCGAACTTTCCAATTCGACCCAGCGCTTAAATCCATCAGACATCAGAACTTCCTTTGCTCTCGGGGACAGCTTGCCTCGGCTTTGACCCTGCCTCCACCTTTGCTTGCCTCGACAAGGCCTTCCCTACACCTCCACCTCTGCTACCACTCACCTCCACTTCCCTCAACCATTTCTTTCCTGCACATTTGTCTCCACCACTCGCCTCTCCATTGTTAGCGTTGATCATTATTAATGAAGTGTTATTAATAAGCTATTTAGTGGCTTTCTTTGGTTTGTTTTTTTTTTTGCTGCCAGTAAGTAGTCACTGGGCATCACCAGGGCCACCTTAAACCGGATGAAACTGATGAGATCCAGGCATATGCAGATGGTTATGATTTAAAGAACTCCGACACTGCACTAAAAGGAGACCATGGCCCCACATCGTCAAGATCATCCCTTGACCTCTTTGCTGCTGGGAACATACTGATTATGGACAAAAAGAAAATTCCTCGTCAGTGGGCTGAACACCTTAACAGTGTTCTGAACCATTCTCCGACTATAAATGACAAATAGATCACCTGTTCCAAACACCTGTCAATAGTCATAGTCATAGTCATACTTTATTGATCCCGGGGGAAACTGGTTTTCGTTACAGTTGCACCATAAATAATAAATAGTAATAAAACCATAAATAGTTAAATAGTAATATGTAAATTATGCCAGGAAATAAGTCCAGGACCAGCCTATTGGCTCAGGGTGTCTGACCCTCCAAGGGAGGAGTTGTAAAGTTTGATGGCCACAGGCAGGAATGACTTCCTGTGACGCTCAGTGCTACATCTTGGTGGAATGAGTCTCTGGCTGAATGTACTCCTGTGCCCACCCAGTACATTATGTAGTGGATGGGAGACATTGTCCAAGATGACATGCATCTTGGACAGCATCCTCTTTTCAGACACCACCGTGAGGGAGTCCAGTTCCATCCCCACAAATGAAGCAGCGGATGCTCCTCTGACCTCAGCTAAGACCCAGAAAGCGGTACATCAGCTCTCTAGTGGCAAAGCACCTGGATCAGGTGCAATACCCACAAGGAAGGTGGTGCAGTGTTAACAGAAAAGCTCCATCATCTCATGTGGCACAAGAGACGATTCCACAGGAGGTTAATGGCAATCCTTCATCCTCTTGTGTATGCGAAAGGGAAACTGACAGTCCTGCAACAACAGGAATTCTGCAGATGCTGGAAATTCAAGCAACATACATCAAAGTTGCTGGTGAATGCAGCAGGCCAGGCAGCATCTGTAGGAAGAGGTACAGTCGACGTTTCAGGCCGAGACCCTTCGTCAGGACTAACTGAAGGAAGAGTGAGTAAGGGATTTGAAAGTGGGAGGGGGAGGGGGAGATCCAAAATGATAGGAGAAGACAGGAGGAGGAAGGATGGAGCCAAGAACTGGACAGGTGATAGGCAAAAGGGATATGAGAGGATCATGGGACAGGAGGTCCGGGAAGAAAGACAAGGGGGGGTGACCCCAGAGGATGGACAAGAGGTATATTCAGAGGGACAGAGGGAGAAAAAGGAGAGTGAGAGAAAGAATGTGTGCATAAAAATGAGTAACAGATGGGGTACGAGGGGGAGGTGGGGCCTAGCGGAAGTTAGAGAAGTCGATGTTCATGCCATCAGGTTGGAGGCTACCCAGACGGAATATAAGGTGTTGTTCCTTCAACCTGAGTGTGGCTTCATCTTTACAGTAGAGGAGGCCGTGGATAGATATGTCAGAATGGGAATGGGATGTGGAATTAAAATGTGTGGCCACTGGGAGATCCTGCTTTCTCTGGCGGACAGAGCGTAGGTGTTCAGCAAAGCGGTCTCCCAGTCTGTGTCGGGTCTCACCAATATATAAAAGGCCACATCGGGAGCACCGGACGCAGTATATCACCCCAGTCGACTCACAGTTGAAGTGTTGCCTCACCTGGTAGGACTGTTTGGGGCCCTGAATGGTCCTGCAACAACTATTGGTGAATATCCTAGCTGTCTTTACCAGGCTTCTTTTCAACCATCTCACATCACACCGTAACCAGGGACTCCCACGAGAGAGCCAGCATCGATTCTGGAAAGAGCGTGGGACTATCGACATGGTGTTTGCTGCAAGAGCAATGTCAGGAGCAAAGCGCTGACCTGTTTCCCTGCTATGTTGATCTGTTGGCAGAAAGAGTCGATGGAAAATCATGGCGAGGTACACACCATGGTGCGTCAATTCCATGATGGCATGCAAGCTGGAATTCAGGACAATGGTGAGACATCGAGCCCGTCTTAGCCCCAGCACTAATCAGTCTGCTGTTTTCCATTTGTTGACTGACAGCTTCAGAGATGGTGATGTAGGCATCGACATTAGATTTTGAACTGATGGGAAACTGGTCGTCCTCAGGAAGCTCCAAGCAAAATCTAAAGTTAGGAGAGATATCATCAAGATTTCCTATTTGCTGATGAGTGTGCCCTCAAAGTTGGTCCAAAAGATGATAAGCAGTGCTGTTTTGACAAGTTTTCTGATGTGTGTACCAACTTTGGTATCAGCACCAGGAAGACTGAAGTAATGCATCAGCCATTTCCAGGGAAATCATACACTGAGCCAAACATCACGGTCAAAGACTCAACCCAGTAAACAGATCCCCGTATCTTGGCAGCACACTGTCCCAGGACACCACCATTGATGGTGAAGTAAACACCAGTATTACCATAGCTGGCGTAGCCTTCAGCAGGCTTTACTCCGACATCTGGAACAGAAGAAGCACAAGTCTACAGATGAAGCTGAAGGTTTATAGGACCATAGTACTTCCCACTCTGCCTTACGCCTGCAAAACATGGACAGTGTACCAACGACATGCCAAGAAACTGAACCATTTCCACATAGTCTGCCTCAGAAAGCCCCTCAACATTTAGTGGCAAGGCAGAATCTCTGACATTGAGATATGTACTGAGGCAGGCCTGCCCAGTACCTACATCACCCTGACGCAGTTCCAGTTATGCCGGGCAGGTCACGTAGCTCAAATGGCAGATCATTGGCTACCTAAGAGACTGCTTTACAGCGAACTACAAGAAGGAAAGCGTTTCTATGAAGACATCCTGAAAACTTCACTAAAAGCCTTTGGCATCAACCCAGACACATGAGAACTTATCGTCCAGGTTGAGTGCTGTTCCTCACTCCAAAAGAGTGCAGTGATACATGAGGTAGAAAAGACAATTGCAGCAGAGAGATGTAGACTAGCCCGGAAAGCCTGAGCCAACAAACCCATCCACAAACCCAACATGGCTGCTGTCTTTTGTCCATACTGACAAAGAACTCCATGAGAGCACGGAGGAACATCTGGTGAAACTTCTGAAATGACTGTTTCACTGCCGCTGCTACTGTGTGATCTGAAATCTCCAGAGGGGAAGGCCCCCGAATCCTTGGCTTTGCTTGTTGCTCAGCGGCCGGGGCGGGGTCGAAGCGCTCGGCAGAGATGGTGCTCGGTGCTCGGTGTCGGAGGGCTGGTCGGAGGCTCGAAGCTTTCAGACGGACTCAGAGTCGGCTGTGGTCGGGTGCTTCCAGGATGCTGCATCGGCAAGTTTGCGGCGCTGGAGACTCATGGCAGGGAGAGTTTCTCCCTTCTACCATCTGCGTGAGATGTTGGGGTTATCGGGACTTTGAGACTTTTTTTTTTACCATGCCCATGGTCTGTTCTTCTATCAAATTACGGTATTGCTCACACTGTTGTAACTATATGTTATAATTATGTGGTTTTTGTCAGTTTTAGTCTTGGTCTGTCCTGTGTTTCTGTGATATCATACTGGAGAAACATTGTATCATTTCTTAATGCATGCATTACTAAATGACAATAAACGAGGACTGAGTGTCCTCATAATCTAATCTAAAATCTAAGCTTTTAAAACCCTATGACATAGGAGCAGAATTAGGCCATTTGGCCCATCGAGTCTGCTTCGCCATTCAATCATGGCTGATGCACACTTTTCGAGCATGGATGGTCTCTCCAGGCATCTGTGTACCCACGCAGCAGTCCAGCCCTGACAAATCACAGATATCTAGATTTACATCCCCTCAGCTGAGGGTTGTAATCAGGCAGCAACACTTCCTCGGGGCAAAAGAAAATGCATGATTCCAGGCATAAAAGCTGCCCCAAAGATAGCATATACTGTTTCTGTACGGCCCACACGGGAAGTAGCTGGCTTCAACCTGCCAGAAGCCCATGGGGTGTGCACAGTGCCATTTGATCATGGTGCAGCAGGTGCAGCCTTCTCTTTCAAAAGTGGAAAATGAAAGAATCGCCCTACAGCTGATGTGGAGCAGGGCAATCTGCTCATCACCAAAATAGCCGCTGTATGGTGTACCCGAACTGTGCATCAAGCAACTCCTTTGAACTTCACAGCTGGCCACAACTTTTTGCAAAGCAGTTTGTCTTTGCATTTAAAATGGCAAATGAATAAATAAAGGCTTAGCATGCAAAATACTAACAAAAAAGCAGTTATATAGAAAGATTCAGTATAAGAAATTTTCTAGATATCATTTATGTGAACTAGTTAATCTAGATGGCTTTTGTATGAAAACCTATAGCACGGAAAATTAAAAAGGCATATTAGTCTAGGAAGATGTGAGTGGAGGAAACTTTAGTTTTGAAGTTTTATTACCTGCAGCAACCAATCCATGTCAACCACGATGCCCAACTAAGCTAGTCCCATTTGCTTGCATTTGCCCCATATCCTTCTAAAACTTTCCTATCTATGTACCTGTCCAAGCACCTTTTAAATGGGGTTAAAATACCTACCTCAATCACTTCCTCTCATTCCATAACCTGTCTACTCGCTGTGAAAAATTTGCCCCTCACGTTCTTAGTCCTCCAAGAGGACCACAACCTTGCCATTGGGTTTGGAGGCTTGCGTGCCTCATTGACCCACAGAGCTATGCTGGCTGGAGTCGGAGCTTTATGCTTTGGCTCTTGGTAGGGTCACCCATGCCACACAGTTCAAAGTGTAGAGGCCAGACTAAGAGTGGTTCACCAGCCCTCCAGGTTTGGGGGTTCAGCTGAGGGCTGGCAACCCTGACTGGTAAAACAGCAATGAAGAATCCTTCTACATCTGTCTGCAACAGTATTCCTAAGCCTCCACCCAGAACTTGCATGACTGACAGTAGTGAAGAGCGACTGACATGATGAAGGAAGCCCTCAACACCACCAGAGAGAGAGGACCTTCATTGCTGCCCTAAACATCAGTGGCATAATGGGCAGTGAGTGAGTAAGTTTTCTATTAACTCTCTCCCCTCTCACCTTAATTTGATACCCTCTAGTTCTTGAGTAGAAATCAGCTATGTAAATTTCTTAAGTAAACTTGCCAGGTTGAAGACCATTCATTAGACATATATTCTTCTTCATTTTAAAACAATACTTGGGTTTCTCTCTACAGGTGCTGGCTGACCAGCTGAGTATTTCCAGCATTTTCTGTTTTGACCTGCAGTTTATTTTTTACTTTCTCTTGAAGCATTATCTTATAAAGCAAGGTGTAGAAACTTTAATTATGGGAAGCGTTGATGTAGAAAGTTATAATTTAAGAATCTCTAGTCTAAAAGCTAAAAGTTGTAGTATACAAATCAATCATTATTAGCTTTGAATTGGTTAAGGTCAATTTTCCAGGCTGTTCATTTTGTTAGGGTCTCTCAGAATGAGCAAGATATTTGAATGATGCACTGTATATGGTTTTATGCCTGGACTACGACATTCTTCTGGGCTATTATCGTGAAGCTTCCTGACAAATAGTGTATGCACTTTTCTCACAGGGGTGAAATTGCGGAACTGACTATCTGAAGAAGCAATTACTGTTGTGTCAAACTTCTTCATGAAAGAGCTGAATGACTGTCTGAATAAGGACTGGATCTGAATTGATAAGAAAAAACATAGATCAACTCTGTACCAAAGCACAATGTTCCCCATGTGGCTGGAGTGATGAATGACTCATGGGAATATAACTGGCTAGAGCTGAATAGTATTGGTTGTAAAACCAGAGTAATATCCCAGAGATTTATTGGATTATCTCTGAGGGTCAGGACTGTGTCTGTTTGGGTTGCCTATGGTTGTGCAATTTCTATGAAGTAGATAGATAAGGATTATAGAATCATACAACATGGAGTCTGTACTGGTTCCCTGAAGATCCACTCAATTTATCTCATTCCCTAGCCCAGCATCACAGACCAACATATTTTTTAAGTTTCTATATTTTACAATTGCCCTTTGAAATTTATCATTGAATCTCTTCCCACGAGCCCTTCATGACTAAAATAAATGTTTCTTCATCTAAACACTCCCGATTACTGTAATACAAAGTTCTAGGTATCAGTCCAAGGAGACAGTATCTCATTCTACCCAAATCTCTTCCACCATGCACTTTATTTTATATGATCTCTCTGTTAGTAAAACACTTTGTAAAATGTCACTGCAAAACTTGCTTAATTGCTTTCCAAAATGAAGAACACATTTCACAGGTAGGTTCGTTCTGCCTCGTATGTGTCTGCTCACTTCACAATTCTGTGCCCTCCCATAACCAATTTTTTCCGCCGTTTCCCACAGTTGTTAGTTTATTCCACCTTGAAGTTATGCTTGCTACAGCTAAGTTCAGATCATTTATAAACCACAATGATTTGGATTCAGTAGCTGGTCTCATTATGGCACTGACTATAAACCACTGCAGAATGTACTGAAGATGTGAAGAGCACCACATAACCTCCAAAATTGTGGTTCTTTCACAGGGAGTGAATGGAAAATGATTTTAGTTGCAAGAACTTCCATCCTTGATATATGTTCCAGTTGCAAGAAACTTAGAAGTGGGTGCAGTAATTCAAGAGATTAGTTACAGTAGTAAATCTTATAAAGCTGAACTTCCTGGACAGGAACGCTACGAAGTCCAGGAATGGTCACTGCCTAAACTCAGACCACTGATCCCAATTATCACTGAAATCTATTGATGGTCTACTATGATATAGACCATAGTTTACAAGGATTTCGTCAATTGCAAGGTACATTGGGCTAGCATATCCTTCTCTCCATTCTCCAATCAGGTTTGAGAGAAAACTCATTCTGTGCATTTCCTGTCCAATGGGAAGCCATGGAGTTGGGGGCTCTGAGCATGATTGGCACGAGAAGAGACTTCAGCTTTCTGCGAGCAAATATCCACAAATGGTGCTCAAGATTTCCAGCATTTGCAAAATCTCTCGTGTTTAAATATTCACAAGTGCCATGTCTACAGTCAGTGATTTCAGACTAAACCAATGCCATCATGGAAATGTTAACATTGATGCAGTGATGGTGCTCTTCCAAGGTTTTAGCCTGTGGGTTTGACACCTTTCTATTCAGCTCAGCGTGAACCCATTCTGCTGGGAAATTAGTCAAGGCTGATAGAGCAACACAACCTTGAACTCATTCACAAAAAGATTTTTGTAAAACTTTTTCTTTTTACCACGACAAAATTGATCTTGTACATTTGGATTCTCGATTTCCTCACTTGCAAACCACGGTCAGTTTCGATTGGCAACAACAACTCTTCCATAATCTCCATCAACACAAGTACATCACAGGGCTGTGTGCTTACCCCCTGCTCTACTCACTTTACACTTGTGACTGTGTGGCTAAGCACAGCTCCATTGCCGTACTGATGACACCACTGCCGTTGGCCGAATCAAAAGTGGTAACGAATCAGCATATAGGAGGGAGACTGAAAATCTGGCTGAGTGGTACCACAACAACAGCCTCTCATTGAAAGTCAGAAAGACCAAAGAGCCAGTTATTGACTTCAGAATGAGGAAACCAGAGGTCCATGAGCCAGTCCACAACAGGGGATCAGAGGAGGAGAGGGTCAACAACATTAAATTCCTCAGTGCTATCATTTCTTGGGGCCTGTCCTGGGCTCCTCAGACAAGTACAATTACAAAGAAAGCATGGCAACACCTCTACTTCTTTAGAAATTTTTGACGAGTTGGCATGGCATCTAAAACTTTGGCAAACGTTCATAGATGTGTGGTGGGGAGTATATTGACTGGCTGCATCATAGCCTGGTATGGAAACACCAATGCCTTGACCAGAAAATCTTACAAAAAGTAGTGGATATAACCCAATTCATCATGGGTAAAGCCCTCCCTACCATTGAGCATATATGCATGAAACATTGTCACAGGAAAGCAGCATCAATAATCAGGGACCCGCACGGCTGGCTCAGAACATGCTCTCTTCTCACTACTACCTTCAGGAAGAAGGTACAGGAGCCTCAGGACTCACACCACCAGGTTCAGGAACAGTTATTGCCCCTCAACCATCAGGATCTTGAACCAGAGAGGATAACATCACTCAACTTCACTTGCCCCATAACTAAACTCTCCCAAACAAGCTAAGGACTCACTTTCAAGTACTTTTCATCTCATGTTCTCAATATTGCTTATTTATTTATTATTATTTTTTTCTTTCTTTTTGTATTTGCACAATTTGTTGTCTTTTGCACAATGGTGTATCCACCCTGTTGGTATGGTCTCTCATTGATTTTATTATAGTTATTGGATTTATTGTGTATGCTCACAAGAAAATGAATCCAGGGTTGTATATGGTACTTCGATAATAAATTTACTTTGATTGCAGTTTGTATACTGTATACATTTTCTGAAATTAAATTGAACCATTGAACTCTGAACCCATGAATAAATGCAAACATGACAATCAGTGTAAGGTATAACATGAATTGACTGACTTATGATATAAAATTCTACAACCACTGTATTCTAGGAGGACATCTATGTCTGTACCCTACATCACTTTAACTGCATCTCCTGCTTTCACGTTCTCTCTCCAAGCTGGTCACTTTTGATCCTTGTTCCCTTACAAGGCACCCTTTAACTCTATTTCTTATCTTTTAGTTCCTGATAAATTTAAACCGAACTCTCCACAGTAACCCGCAGGCTATTCTACCTGTAAGCTTCTTGCAGGCCCACTGCCCTCTCTGAAACCCTGTTACCTGTAATCCAAAAGTCATATCTGTGCCAGTTTGATTAAGACAACCTTCACTTTGACTGTGCCATCCCCATTCTGTTTGTGCAATGTAGGAGGTGCTCAAAGTCCAAATATTAACACAACAAAAATGTTTTGATGTTGAAAGGTTTGAGATTATCAGCAGTTTAAAAGATGGCAGCAGGTTTTTCCCTAACATTCAAGAGCCTGTTGCAGACAGATGCAGCCACATGAAGTCACTCTGCTGTCGATCTGATATCTTGTAATATTGTCATAGAGCAGGGATCCAGAAGACAAGCTTGCTTTTTGTATAAACAAATTCTCTATGATTTTCTTCCCAGCTTACGGCTTTATATAAAAAGTTCAGCAATAACATTGGCTTTGCATTGTATCTTGGGAAAGGAATCACAGCCGATTTTTAGTCAACTTTACTTCACCATGTGTTATGCATTCTTGCTGAAGATGTACACTGCCTTTGGGCATTGTTGTAGCAGGCTTCCAATTCTGACAGGAGAACAATGCTCCATTCCCACACTGACATCTCCCATTGTGATAGTACAAACATTTTTCTTTTAAAAAATCAATATGTAAGTAATACGAACAAAATGAAAATTGTGTTCTCCAGCTGAAAGCAGGACTGAAATGAACCAATTCTGCACACAATTTTGAGGAAACGTGGGGGCTTTCATGCTTCTCTGAGTTTCTTAATGACAATGAAGAGGGGTTTAAAAGAGACAGATAATAAAAATGGCAGAAAACGTTGCAATGGTTGATTGTCTAATTTATATATATTGAATCAGAAAATGAATTATTGCCCTCTTCCACCTGATGAATTATTGCTGTGTATCTCAACTGCAGTAACAGAACAAATTCCCAGCGTGGTTTGTCACTGACTGATTAAAGTGGGTCTTCTTTGAAAGATTAATGCAAAGCCTAGTGCAAACACACTTTTCTCCATCCCCTTCCAAAAATAAACCTTCCCATGATTAAACAATAAAATAAAGCAAACAGATTTAATTTTCTGGTACCTTGTGTATTTCTGGCCCATGTTCTTGCCAGTTGCTCAGGCAGAATGAGTTTGTGCAAAAGTACATCAACTATCTTCTCCATGGATTGTCACCTTGTCGTGGTGGAGAAGCTTGTGTGGTCCTGTGATCCCGAGAGCGTTGCCGTCTGGAGCTATGCTCCTGGTAGGGTCACCCATGGCGGTAAGATCGAGGGTGAGGTCCATGACAAAGAACAATCCAACCAAGACCTCAACAGTGGAACAGGCGGATGAAGTTACTTCAAACTCAACGGCTGTGAAGGCGGATGAAGGCTGCATCAAATCCATCAGCTCCAATCGTCGTGATTACCATGCCATTGGAATCAATTGGTTGATTTGTGAAGTGTCACGTGCTTCTTGGAGTGCAACATCACGTACACATTAAACAAATATATGCACAGGTGTCTTCACTCTGTGAGCCACTTCTTCAGAATGAAGACCATCATCCTCAACCTCAAGGGATAGCCACGATGACGACATCAACTATGGACCTCTCTCCATGCGCTGCGGTATTCTGTCCATGACTTCTAATCTGAGACCTTACAGCTACCTCCTCCATTAATTCATCCTTCAAATGTCTCCATTTCTCTCTGTCTAATTATTCCTGTGCGTCCATCATCATCAAATCCTCAATTAGATTCCAGTCTGTGATCAGTCTCAACTATTTTTTCCTCTACATCAAGCTGCTCAGCAACTCTTCCTAGTATTTGCTGTTCCATAGATTAGCCATTTGAACCCCTGATTCAGTTTGTCAAACCTTGAGTTTAACATTCTCATCCTTGTTTTCAAATCACTGTTTGTCTCTACCCCTCTCTGTGACCTTCCCAGCATGACATCTCTCCATGTCTGCTATAATTGTTTGTCTTGATTTTAATCACTCTCCTACAGGTACCAATGCTTGAAGTTAAGTCTGTCCGCTCTGGAGTTTCTTCCTCAATCATTCTCCTTGCATCTACATATCTCCTTTCACTCTCATAACTCCCATGGGGTTGGATAATGTCTCCACTGTAGTTTGGAAGATCGGAGGATACCCGATTGTGAATTATTTTTACATGGGATGGTGTTGCCATCAGCTACCACACAGGCTGCACAGAGGGAGGTCCTGGTCCTGTGGTAAGGAGGTCCCAAAAGACTGGAGATCAAGTTCTACTACACAAGCATGCATTCAATCTCACACACACATGCATACACACAACACATTGACATATACATACATATACGTACATATTCTGGGATTGACAGGCTTGTCATATGAGGAGCGTTTTATGGCGCTGATTCTCTACTCACTGGAATTCAGAAGAATGGGGGGGACCTCACTGAAATCTATCGAATGTTGAAAGGCCTCGGCAGAATGGATGTGGAGAGCATGTTTCCTATGATAGGGTGTCTAAGACCAGAGGACACAGCTTCAGAATAGAGGGATATCCATTTAGAAAAGAGGAATTTCTTTAGCCAGAGGGTGGTGAATCTGTGGAATTCATTGCCACAGTTGGCTGTGGAGGCCAAGTCATTGGGTATATTTAATGCAGAGGTTGATAGATTCTTGATTACTCAGTGCATGAAGGGATACGGGGAGAAGGCAGGAGATTGGGGCTGAGAGGGGAAATGGATCAGCCGTGATGAAATGGCACAGCAAACTCGATGGGCCAAATGGCCTACTTCTGTTCCTATATCTTATAGTCTTATAATACATAAACATATGCACGCATGCTATAACACATACGTACATACATATATGTAAAACACACAGGCACATGCAACAGACAATCACCACCATTCACCCTCTCTGACTCTTTCCACAGTCCCAATGACTGTGACTTCAGACTCCCCAACCTCCCACGCCCCTCTCAAAGAGTTCTAGAACTGTTTGGATGAGCTTCTGGTTTTCCACCTAAATAGATAGATAGATAGATAGACAGACATACTTTATTGATCCCGAGGGAAATTGGGTTTCGTTACAGTTGCACCAACCAAGAATAGAGTATAAATATAGCAATATAAAACCATAAATAATGAAATAATAATATGTAAATTATGCCAGATGGAAATAAGTCCCGGACCAGCCTATTGGCTCAGCGTGTCTGACCCTCCAAGGGAGGAGTTGTAAAGTTTGATGGCCACAGGCAGGAATGACTTCCTATGATGCTCTGTGCTGCATCTCGGTGGAAGGAGTCTCTGGCTGAATGTACTCCTGTGCCCACCCAGTACATTATGTAGTGGATGGGAGACATTGTCCAAGATGGCATGCAACTTGGACAGCATCCTCTTTTCAGACACCACCGTCAGAGAGTCCAGTTCCATCCCCACAGCATCACTGGCCTTACGAATGAGTTCGTTGATTCTGTTGTCTGCTACCCTCAGCCTGCTGCCCCAGCACACAACAGCAAACATGATAGCACTGGCCACCACAGACTCGTAGAACATCCTCAGCATTGTCCGGCAGATGTTAAAGGACCTCAGTCTCCTCAGGAAATAGAGACAGCTCTGGCCCTTCTTGTAGACAGCCTCAGTGTTCTTTGACCAGTCCAGTTTAATGTCAATTCGTATCCCCAGGTATTTATAATCCTCCACCATGTCCACACTGTCCCCTTGGATGGAAACAGGGGTCACCGGTACCTCAGCCCTCCTCAGGTCCACCACCAGCTCCTTAGTCTTTTTCACATTAAGCTGCAGATAATTCTGCTCACACCAAATACCTTCCAGTACCAAGTTTTACAGTTAATGTTTTCTATCAAGTATCTTGGGAATTTTTATAACAGTCAAAGTTCTATGTGAAAACAAGTTGCTGTGTAAACAAACCAAAGCCCTGGATTAGATTACAGCCTTTATTTGCTTCCAAATAACAGTTAGTCACTGGCTGCAATAATGCATTAATAGCCAATTGGAATTTACTGTTGTGTGCATTGACCTACATCACATGAGGGAGATCATAAAAATACCCTGTCCTGGGACGGGACGGAGTGGGGGGGCAGGTGGTCACATCACTGTAACTGTTGATCTTTCTAGCCACCAACTTTTTGAAACTTGGTGACTTCATTTTCAATAGGATCTCTAAATTGCAACAGCGTAGTCAGATGCCAGATCACGTGTGTTTTCAGACAATGACTCGGAAGAATAGTCAGATTCACAGATCATCTTTTTTTTTTAATTTTATTTTTATTTGGATAAGGAGTTCACAATTATCATGTACTTTTTTCACACATATAACCTTTTCCATTTTTTTATATGTATAAAACTACAATTATTTATACATTCTTAAGTACACATTGAGATGATATAAAAGCAAAATAAACATTTAAATAGATAATTATGTACTGTGGTAAATCTAACCTATTAGGCTAAGTAATGAAATTAGTTGTTAAGAAAAATGGTAATAATAGTTTCCATACAACCCTTCTGGACCATTTCCACTGGTCCAAAATGTTGCATACAAGCCTATATACCAACCATTGTAGGTGTTTGTATCCCAATTTGTTCGTGCTTGTTCCTGCCCGCAGACATAATTATCCAATCCCTATGTACTTATTTACTTAATTTTTTCATTTTTTTTATCCCTTTCCCAAATCTTTCCCTTTACTTGTGTTAATTCTCTATTTTCCAAAAAGAAACAACAACAAACATTTAGACTAGGGGTGCTTACGTTAGCAATATTACTGTGTTGATGAGAAGAGCAATATAAATCATTAGGAGAGTCATCTAAAGTCTGCTCGCATTGGGGTTATATATTCAATCCATTTATTCCAGATTTGATAAAATGTTTCTTTTTGAGTTCTCAGGGAGTAGGTCAACTTTTCCATTTTAAATATTTCCAAGATAATTTCATACCAATCTTCTAATGTAGGTGGTATTGGATTTAGCCATTTTCTAGTGATTGATTTCTTACTTGCCGCTAAGAGGGCCTGCAGCAACTTTATATCTTCCTTCTGTTCAAGGAACAATACATGCCCCAAATAGAGCGTCTCAAAGTTCAAAGGTATCTGGGACCTAAGTACCTTAACTAATGTTCTATGAATACCTTCCCAAAATAGACTTAATTTAGGGCAATCCCAGAAAATATGAAAATGGTTTGCCTCCTTAGAGCCGCACCTTCTCCAACACATCACATTTGTATCTTTATATTTTTCCTGATATGGGGTCTTGAAGTATCTTATAATGTTTTTCCAACAATGTTCTCTCCAAGTCAAAGAATTAGTCGAGGACCATTGAAAGCTGCAGATTTTCCCCCAAGCCTCCTCTGAAAGTACCAACCCCGCTTCTTTCTCCCACTTCTCTTTAATATACAGTGTATTTACATTTTTAGCATGGGAGAGTGCATTATATAGGCGAGAAACTGATTTACTAGGTATTGAACTGCAAGCCGAATTCAGAATCTTGAAAAATTCTAATTCTACTGTTGATAGGTCTGTATATCTACAACTCTGGTTAACATAGTTTCGTATTTGAAGGTACCTAAAAAAGTCATTATGTTCTAGGCCATGTTTGTCCTGCAGGATTTGGAAACTTTGTTATACTCTTTTATCTATAAATGAGAGGTAGGTTGTAAGACCTTTCTTTATCCATAGCTCAAATCTTTTATCTCCTCTGTTGGGAAGGAATTCGGTATCATATGCACACCATCTAAAGAGTTTTAGCATGTTATTAATTCCACATGAATTAACCACCTTCTGCCATACTTTTAATGTAAGATTTATCCAAGCATTATTAAATTTTTCCAACTGGGCCATCAATCCTTTGTCAGCTATTGAGGCCTGAAGAGGAAAACTGTCAACTAATCCAAATTCTATTTCCTTCCATCTAGCCTTATATTCCCTATTACACCAATATAACAGAGGGGTTATCTGTGAGGCATAAAAATAATTTCTCAGGCAAGGAAGAACCATACCTCCTCTTTCCTTCCCTAACTGTAAAGTGTTATATCGAATTCTAGGTTTCCTTCCTTGTCACAGATCATCTTTAAGAGCAGCAGACATAATATTCAGTAACTGTGGTTGGTACTGCAGGCCGCCAATTGTTTACAATCTGTGCTAATGAATCGAACAGGTCATCAATCACCCTCAAATGCTTGTTACACCGCTGCCATTTAGGACAGCAGTGAATGTCCTCCATCTCTGTCTGTCCTTGGTCAGCTTCTCTTTTCTGCCCCAGGTGTGGTTTAGGGTCCCCATTTCTGCCTCTATGGTTGTCTTTCATCTCCCACATTTCCTCTGCTCTTCAGGGGTCCCAATGAAGTGCTGTCTTGATGATGTAGTTGGCCTCTCATGTCTTCATGTGCCCAATCCATTTCCAACGTTTCCTCACGATGATTGTGGCCATGTCCTCTTGGTGACGCTGAAGGAGTAGGACACAGATGGAGATCATTCTTGGCTGGAAGATATGACAGATCTTCCAGAGGCTCATGCTCTGGAATGACAAGAGCTTGACAAGGCCGTTCTCTGTTGTGCACCATCATTCTGACCCACGCAAGTGTGTGGACAGACTCAAACAAAGGGACTGACTGACTGCTGCCAAATTTAATGATGGTATTAAAAGATGGCAGGGAAGTAAGTTGCAAAGAACCTATAAGAGATAGTCTGAATGGGACAAGACTTTACAAATGGCATATAAGGTGGGAAAATATGAGCTTATCCACTTTGGTAAGAAGATGGGAAAACCAGAAAAGTGTTCAGTTGGAGGGTGACAACAGGCTACAGTGGGATCTGGGTGTCCCTGTGCAAGAAATTCAAAAAGTTAACATGCAGATGCAGGAAGTATTTAGGAAGATTATAGTATCTAAAGCTTAGATGGCATAGGTTTGGAGTACGACGTAAAAGTGCACAAAGGATCTAGAGAAGAACTTTCCCGCCCGGAATGCTGTTGGAATCTGGAATACAGTGTCTGAATGGGGTGGTGGAGTCTGTCAATATCATGGCAGGCAAATTGTATCCAGATGAGCACCTCAGTTGTCAATGCATAGAAGGCTATGAACCAAGTGCTAGTAAATACATTAGTATAGATGCATATGAGGAGATGACGTGAAAATGGTGGACCAGATAACCTATTTCAGTGCTGAATGTCTCTATGAGTCTTTGACAATTTGAACATTGGTGTGTGGATGGTGTATAAAGGTAGGGAAGTCTTATTACAGCTGAGAGGATGCTCCTTTGGCAGTTTTGGTCTTCTAACTTAAGGAGGGGTATACTTGCTGCTTTGGAGACATCTGAAATAAGGTTCATAAAGTCAATTCTTAATATGAAGAGATTGACTTGTGAGAAAGGCTAGACGGTCTGGGCCTATCTCATTGGAAAGAAGAAGAAGGAAAGGTGTCCCTGCTTAAGATTAAGATACACAGATTGTTTAAAGTACATGTTGAGAAAATATTCTCCCTTGAGAGGGAATCAAGAACTAATGGGCATAGTTTCAGAATGAGGCATATTTAATGTGATGGTGACTGACTTGGAGGAGGGTCATGATTATCTGGAATTCTTCAGAGATGTGGAGGGTGAAATTCTGAATATAAGCAGCAGCGAGTTGACAGAGCTTTTGCCCATTGTTAAATCAAGTTATAGGCATGACGGCATTCCTGAATTCTTGGGGTTAACATGAACCGATCAAAAAAAGATTTCAAATGGTCCTTCTTAAAAGCAAAATCTCACCAAAATCAAAATTCACAGCACTGTGGATTGTCTGGAGACTGCAGGAACCTGAAGCAACAACAGTCTGCTGGAGTAGTTCAGCAGGTCAAGCAGCACTGGTGTGGGGGTAAAGAATTAGTGAAACCCCACATCAGGATTGGTATCATAATAGACTGATGCTCTTCCCCCATCCAGCATCAGTTTAACGTCGCTTCCATGAGTAAATGGATTTCTAAGCCTATACACTTAGCGGCCACTTTATTAGGTACAGCAGTACACCTGCTCGTTAATGCAATTCTCTAATCAGCAAATCATTTGGCAGCAATTCGATGCACAAAAGCACATCGACATGGTCAAGAGGTTCAGTTGTTGTTCAGTCCACACATCAGGATGGGAAGAAATGTGATCTAAATAATTTTCTCTGTGGGTGGTTTGAGTTCCTCAGAAACTGCTGATCTCCTGGGATTATCACGCACAAAAGTTTATAGGGAATAGTGAGAAAACAATGAAAAACATCCACTGAGTGGCAGTTCTGTGGGTAAAAATGCCTTGTTAAAGAGAGAGTG